>NC_092858.1:138858595-138994725 GCF_032062135.1 Pyxicephalus adspersus
ACGCACGCAGGGAGGAGCCGTCCGTTTTTTTTTTCTCCGCCGGACGGCTTCTCCCTTCAGAGATCATCCGGCGCTGGAACGAGCAGGACGTCGGACGATCAGCGGGACCAGGTAAGAAGCCGGCCGGTATCTTGTGTCCCGCTGGCCGGTATCTTGTGTTCCGCCGGCCGGCATCTTGTGTCCCGACATCTTGTAGCATCTTACCGGTCCCGCTGGCACCCGACGCTGGAGAGGGAGATCGACGGACGACGCTGGACGGAGGACGACGCTGGAATACGAAAACGACGCTGGATGAGCTCAGGGCGACCAGGTAAGTAAGGATGGGAAAAATCTCGGGGTTAACCATCCTTGCAATTTTTTTGTGCCCGAACGAAGGTCGGGCTTAACGGCAAGGTGGTTAATAAATCAGACCCAATATGTCATCAATGATGTTACAGGATTTGAATTCTATTGAGAGATGTCTGTGAAACATTTTGTAGACATTTAGAAAACAGTGTTTGAACTAAGATTTGCATCTTACTGATTAGCCTCTATTCAGCTGATTCCCTGACAATTTTTAAGGAATTTGCGAAGCCAAATGAACAGTTTTAGGTGTTTAACTCAGTGTTTTTCAACCAGGGTTCCTCAAAAGGTTGCTAGGGGTCCCGTGTGCAATAAGAAATTTGTGACTCTCAGGTCAGTTTTACTGACACCAATTAAATTTTTGGCTATTGTTAAGGGTGACATTCTTCCCACTGATCAGCAATGTAGGAGGCATTTTTCCTTTGACAATCACACTAATATACTGTAAGCTGTAGATATAGTAGGTATCTGAAAACCTAAAAGGTATTTCCCTCGTGTTAAAAAGTTTGAGAAACGCTGGTCTAAATTATAATTTAGTTAATATTAGTTATCATTGGAACAAACAGAGCAGAGGGATGTTCAGATCAATATTTGGGTTTAGTGTTTTTGGGGGTTAGGTATCATAAAATATCCAAAGAAAAAAGCCTTTGAGTAAGGCCTCTAGAAAGCTCTGACTTTAATGTTCTGAAAGACCAGAAAATCACTGGAATAGCCCTCAATGCCAACAGTTATTTTCCCCCAGTACACATTCCAGGGGTTGCTGCAAAGCAACTGGAATGCTAACAAATGATCAACAAACATTGCTACAACATTGCGTTCGTTTTTTTTTTCTACTATGCTAACATCTGTCTGAACATAGACTTAATCAAACTGCCAAGAAAAATGTGTCTAGGCATTAAAACATTAAAGGGAAATATGGTCAGGGTATATAGAGTCTAGGCACAAAAAAATGGTGGGATGGTTTAAAGAACAAAAAAAAACTAAATAAAAATGAATCAACTCTGTAGGTGCTCCCCAATTTTTCAAATTTTAATTGGTCCCCATGAAATAGAATTCAACTCTGCAGATGCTTGACAGCTTCTATGAGAATGCCTTACTAATACTTTTTTCACTACAGCAGTAAAGTTGAGAATGCTCCTTTTCGGAGAGCAGGCTGGGGCAGTTTTTAAAGGGACAGGCGCTTTTAGGGCTTTTAAATAAAAGCAACCATAATCATTGGTAGGGATCGCTGTGCACAAAGTCAACTTCCTCATCTCCATGTTAGAATTATTGCTGACCTTGATGTAGTAAATTGAGTGAGAAGTCTGCAATCCCTGAATAACACCACAAAAAAAAAATAATATGCGCTGTTTCCCTGGCTTTAAAATCCATTTTTTCCACTTTTCTGACTAAGTGCCCAGCTGTGTGAGTAAAGACAACGATCATGGACAATATCATTTCCCTGATCCTCATAATAAATAAGTTACTGACATAAAAGTAAACCTTCCACAAACCTAGGCAATTCATACTCATGACTAAATGCATAAACAGAGATAACTTATTCAAAGTTACAAGCAGCTGAACTCTTGAAAATTCTTAATTTTTAAGTAAAAATTGAGCATGCCTTCATCTCCTCAACTTCCTTATTGGTTGTTAAGGTCAACCTTTACATTAAAGCACCAAAAGGAAGATTTCAATCTTCCACATATACTTGCCATTGTGTACAACCAACCCCTCTTTATAAAGAAACAAAAACAGATGCGATTGCAATTATTTGTTTTTTTTTCTGACATGTTTTTGAATTTCAAAAGAAGTATTAACAACAAAAGAGAAATATTTGATATAAAAAAAATATTAATGGTATAGTTAAGGAGTCACAAAACTAACAAAGTAATAGTAGGGAAAAAAAACCTATAAACTCTGACTATAGATTGCAATAAGCACATATCTCTCCGGGAAGGTAGGAAACTAACAACCTATCGTCCAATAAAGTTTAACAAAAAAAGTGCACAACGACTGGCCAATGACACCGAAGACCGAGAATTGTCGCTGGAAACGAACGACCGTCCCGACGGATCTGATTGGGTGACGATTGTTCGCAATCTATTGTGTGTACGGTCGTTCAGTGATCGTGGATGATTCTGCAATACACTTTCTCCTGTATATATCACTTCCTTTCAAACGATCAGATCTAGCATGTGTACACTATTGGTTGATTATAGTTGAATGATCATATCGTTACAGCATGTACAGAATCGTGCACAATATGATTGTTCAAAATAATTGCGCAAAATCGTTGATCTGTCGTTAGTCATTCGTTTTCTAACGACGATTATTGCACGTGTGTACCTAGCCTAACCAGATATTCCAATCCAGAGCGCACCAGGGCAGGGAGTTGTTCTTAATCAAAATCATAAGTTTAAAGGAGCTTTTAGAGTTAAGGTTTACCTCAGTCTGGGACAGCAAGCCCAACTTTTTGGTTATGCTAAGGTTGGTAGCTAACAACAAACGTGATACAACTATACAGCCATTATGCAGGCCCAAAGGGCCAATTATAGAGGACATCTGGTCAGTTATATTGGAAAATGACCTAAATATCTAATTTCAAAAGCTTAAAGTGCCATGGGACATGACCTATTTTCCACAAATACCCATATGATCTCTAAAGTCATGGTGATTTGAAATTGGAAATTTCTAAAATTGCTAGAAATTCATGTACCATCTATGAATTGTTTTGAGTAAGAGCTCCCAATCATTACCACACTGTGATCATTTATATATTAGTGAGTCAAAACTTTTGCCAAGTGTATTTTGTGAAAGTTTGACCCAACTAATTTTTTCATTTTAGTATTGTGTTGGATTTCCTGGAGACATTTTTGTTGTCAGTAGTAGCATAAAGTATTTAGATGCCCCTTTTAAATGCAAAAATTTTTAAGAACTGTAGACATTTGGGGTACAAGAAGGTAACAAAAATGGAGTGTTGGCAAATACAATGGTATATCTGGAGATATTGGTAAAATGACAGAGTTTGGATCTCAAAGCTGAAAAGGGTTTAAAACCTAATGTATGGAAAACATTTTTAAGAGACTGAATGACCTTGATCTTCTACTCTGCAAGATTGAGATCTAGAATTAGATACTGAATTATGTGTATTGGAATATTGGTGGTAAGGAGAAAGTGATGTCCTTATTTGTATATTTAGCCCCAATGTTAAATGTAGCCTAAATGACTTGCAACCAAAATTTCCTCATTTGGTGTTCATGAGCAATGCTTTAGCTAAAGCACCAATAATGCTTTTCCAGAGATGTCCAAAGTTTGTCTACTGAAGGAGTTAAGTTGGTTGAAAACGGCAGCTTGGTACTAATCTAATAGAAGATTAGATTGAATTAAGATCCAATCCGAGATTTCTAGATTGCTAAAAAAAAGTCTGCATTTGAATTAGTTTAGCCCACTGTAGACAGAAAACCACGCAAACATTTTTGGTGATCCCTGGGGATAGAAGATAAATGTTGATATTTATGTTAATAAATGTATATGGAGAGGGTGATACTCAAGTATTGGAGTATACTAGGTATCCAGTAATAAGGAAACCAGGATTAAAATTTTTGATAAATATCAGAAGTCAAGTGAACGCCCAAAATCTGAGATTTGGTCTGTTTGGAGGCACTTATCTGTCTGGCAATCCCGCAAACTGAGATATGTCATTTCAGCATTCTTGGCTAACACTTTGGGCTAGGTGCAGCTGGAAGAGATTACAGCGTAATGTGCTCCAGCCAATGAGTGGTTCTGGTTCTAGTTCTTGGTGATGACACTGTCCTACCATTGGCTGCTATGCTATAAAGCAGGGGTGCCCAACAATTTGATCGCAATCTACTGGTTGATCGCAAGGGCAACACGAGTTGATCCCGGAGCCCTGCCCTACCCCTCCCTGCTGTTTACCAGCAGCCCTGCTGTATGTCTGTAGGGATACTGGGGATGTCTTTTGTCAGACAACACCAGGAACTTTGTGTCCAAGGCTCATGTAACAGTAGGAAGTGAGGCAGAGAGGGCGGGAGGGCAGTCTGAGGTGAGCAGTGCTGGGCAGCCAAGTCAGTTCAGGCTTGGTGTCGGGGTTCAATTACCGAGATACCTTTGTACAGATTAGCAGTTCTTTTTCTTGTGCAGTGCGTCATTCTGCTATTCCTTTAATTCAGATAAGTGTATTAGGTATACAATACAGATAGGTAGTCAGCTATCTGCTGTACTGATACTGAGATGTCTCTAAATGTGATAATATTCCTCCAAATCAGTAACTTTCATCTTTAACCACTCAATTCCCCCCTAGTCATTGGTATAAAAGTCACTAAGGTTACTGTGTGCTTTGGAGAGTTCAGCCATCTTGTTTTCAGTATGAGAGGGTTTGTCTCTATCAACCTGGATAGTAACTTCTAATTCATAAATCAAGGGTTGCATTGGCTTATTTTGGCTTGTATATTGTGTCTCAGCAAGAACAGAATCTGTTTGAGGCTAGAACCAGATCAGATTGATGAGAGACTGGAAAATCTGTTACTGAAGTCATGTTGGGGCACATAACAGGCTATCTGTAAAGGGATGATCCTCGCCAGGGGATTTCCACAGTTTATTTTTGGCCAGGCTTCTGGATGTTGGCATAGCAAGCGTGGAGAACTTAATGGAGGAGTTGAAAACACTGGAGGTCTTGCAGGGAGGTGAACCGTGAGGCCGTGAGCTGATCTGAGGAAGTGTGTGCTCTTGGACTGACTGGCGGTTTGGCATCATCTTGTTCCATCAATTTAGGCTGTCTCAAAAAGAAATTTGTCAGTTTGGCAGGCTGGAATTTGGCCCAACATCTGTTGGACATGTTACCATTATGTGGAGGTATAAGTATGGTACAGATGATCTTCTGTGCTGTTGTGGAATCATTTAGTAGGCTCATCTGGAGCAGGGCTCAAGTACTTTTCAGGCATTCAAGATGTTGCCTGGCCATGCCCCCTCACATGACTTTTTTTGTTCTGTTCATGTCTAGAAATTGAAAGCATAGATTGAATAATAATGAATTTCATTATTTCTTTAACATTGGCTGTTATTTAAATTAGGTGAAATATTTTAGGGTTATTTACTATTTTGCCAAAGTTGAGATTTTTTTGTCTTGTGTGTTGATGCCTCCTTTTAAAACGGTAAGAACACTTAGGGATGACTTGTGGGTTTGCTGCCACCATGAGTGTGAGACCAATCCCGGAGATTCAAGAATTGCTGTACCAGGAGTGCAGATTTGCCTTGGAGATTTTTTATTTTAATTGCACTGAGTGATCTTTGAACTATGGCCAGCAAGTTTGGATGGACAAGTAATGGGGCTTTTGGATAAACCAGTCTTCTTGCTATAAACACAAAAGTAAATGAGCAGAAGTATGAAGCTGCTTGGAACAATATGTTGTTTTTAACATATTGCAAGTCTACAGCCAAAATGCGCTGACCTAACTAAAGAATCTGGAAATCTAGAATAACAAAACAATCTTTGGGAATAATGGTGTGTAAATAATGGTGTGTAAATGTTCCATTATGAAGCAAATAATGGGGAACATCTCAATTTAGATGTTGGTTTTTAGGAGCAGTAATTCTTCCATACATCTGCCAGCCAAGGGGAATGTTGCCATTAGCCACAGTTCTCCAGCTGTGTACAGTCATTTGCAAATTGTGAATACCTAGAGTTGACATCAACTTGAACCTCATCCCTACTTGAAAACAGCCAGATTAACATCCTCGAATTCTTCATTGACAATCCGTTAAATTTATAAGTAGAAATCGGATATATGTATGTCCCTAACCTAATCTGTAGTGTAAGGAAATTAAATATGTCACAGACAAACAGAAAAAACACATTCAAGCAGTTATTTCCATGTTATATTCATGACACAACTAAGTGTGAAAGAAATATAATTATGTACAAAATAGTGGTAAGTAAAAAAAGCTAACATTCCATTTTAATTCTCCTAGAACTCCAAGCCTCATTTAGTGCTAAAAGCCATGAAATAATAAAAAACTACAACAGATTACTGGTGGAAATGAAGCAGATATGTAAAATCCTGCCTGTCAGGTTCTATAACTTCATCTGGATGAAACATTTGTATGTTGTGGGAGTAGGGAGTCTATTAGGTAAGCAGTGACTCTGATAATTCACTGAAACATTCCCTGGTGGGATTGGGCATCAATTGATTATCCACCAGGGAATATTTCAGTGAATGTCAGAAGTTTTGCATTATAAATTTATACTTAAGTGTCACTGCCTTGGCATCGGCAAATGAAAAATATGAAATAAATTAAAAAGCAAAATAAATGCCTCATTGTGAGTTATTCTACTCTTTATTGTATTAGGTGCAAAAAATGATTTCTAAATTCATTGCATATGTGTAATCTACAGTGATTTTACAATTTGTACATATAAATCCTGTTATAGTGGACAAAGTCCATTTTATAGCAAATGTGCAGATATGAAAGCGTTTGCTTTGATACTTTGCTATACTGAGGTTTTCTCATATTGCAAAACCAATTAATGGAGCTGAAGCTTACATTTAAAATGGATAGACTTTATTAAAGAACATTATTGCTGAACCAGAAATGTGTACAATGGTAAGACTGACAGGATAAATACTACTTTATCAATAATAACTGAGTTTAGATTACAGTTTTACAAAATTCCTAGGGATAAACATAAGTTCCTAGAAACAGGGTAGTAATTATTTAAAGCATAACTAAACCCAGAAACAAAAATGAATTACCAGTATATTGCAGCATACCAATTCATAGATGTGGTGGCTGCATTTATTTCCTTTTTTCAGGGTAAGATCATTTTCTGAAAGTACAAAAATAGCCAGTTATCTTGCCTGATATGCAGTGTCTTTGTCCTTGTCACTTCCTGTTACCTTGTTATACACACGTGCAATTATAGTTGTTGGAAAGGATCTTTCACGATCCTTTCCAATGACTAAGCACTGCCCGATGCATGAACGAGCACTGTACATACAGCACATTCCCTTGCATTAGGATCATTCGTCATTTGACGTCCATCGTCAGTCGTTCTGCCAGGATGGTCGTTCGGACGATGGACGTCAGGCGCTGTACACACACCAGATTCTCTTCCGATATCGGCCCTGAGCCGATTATTGGGCGAGAACCATTGGACGTGTGTACGTAGCTTATTGTATTGATGATAAACAAAAGCCGGCCTGGTTGATAACCATTGTTTCCTCCACACATACATTGGAGATTTAAGGCTAGCCAATGGAGGACAAAAGTAGTGTTATTTAGAAAAAATTGTAAAAAGGAAGGTAAAAAGACGCAAAGAGTGCCTTCTTCTTCTTTGTAATGATCTTAGTGAATAACTGGGAAGCGAGTTCTCTATATGGACTGTTTATATATTTACACAGGGTGATCATATCCCCCTAAACATCTCTTCTCAAGGGAGAATAGATTCAGTTCAGCTAATCTCTCCTCATAGCTGATCTCCTCCATTCCTTTTATTCATTTAAATGCTCTTCTCTGCACTCTCTCCAATTCCTCTCTCCAATGTCCTTTTTGTGAACTGGTGCCCAAAACTGGACTGCATATTCCAGATGTGGTCTGATCAATGCTTTGTACAGGGGCAGGATTATATTTTGGTCTCTGCAGTCTATTCCTCTTTTAATACAAGAAAGGACTTTCCTAGCTTTAGAAATTGCAGCTTGGCATTGCAATGTACATGCTGACCTTATTGCAATAGACAGGTCATCTATTGCAGCTGAGTAACACCTTTTCATTGGCTGGTGGATAGCACAAGTTTGCTCTACTAAAGATACAGAAGAGTCTATATGGCGATTCTTCTCCTTCAAGACTGATGAGGTGGTCTGTGATTCTGAGATTGAGTTAGACAGTGAACCAAGTGAGGAAGATGACAATGAACAGCCGGTATCTGTGGCATAACTCTGGGGTAACTTGGAGGACAGTAGAACTCCATCTGCAGGCTTGTTTTTCCTAACCTTTTCCTAGGATGTTTCATTCTGGCATGCTTGCCTCTACTACTGAGGGCATAAAGGCATTAAAGTTATGGGGTCCAAAGGTGGTGCTGTTTTAGGTGGGAAATTTTCCTGTGAGTCCCCATCTTCCTACGTTCCCCCTTTCTTTAGAGTTCCTTAGAAATTTGTGAATCAATGAATGGCATGGATGAGGTGTTGAAGAACTGAGTCAAATGGTGGCCCCAGGAAGAAATTTGGAACTATTTGGTGTTGCCTAAGCCCATTTGCTCCAACTACTATTACCTTTACTTTTGTGGACAGGTACTTTAGTTGCTTTGGCACTTTATTATTATTATTACACAGTATTTATATAACACCATCATATTACACAGCACAAAGTTCTTAGTTGTGTCACTAACTGTCCCTCAAAGGGGCTAACAATCTAATGTCCCTACCGTGGTCATATGTGATTTATACAGTCTAAGGCCAATTTTAGAGAGAAGCCAATTAACTTCACTCCATGTTTTTGGGATGTGGGAGGAAACCCACGCAGACACAGGGAGAACCTGCAAACTCCATGCAGATAGTGTTCTGGCCGAGATTCAAACCTGCAAAGGCAAGAGTGCTACCACCGTGCTGCCTCACTTGGAGTTTTAGTAGGCACATCTTCAACTACTGGATGGTAACTGTCCTGCCTGAATGTAGAAAAGACTTTTAACCCTGTAGACACTTTGGAAAAAGTTGGGGTGACTTATATATTATATTACAAAGTTTGCATCAGATGAGGCAGCTGTCCCCCTGGCACCCATGGGTTTTCAGGAGATTGTATACAGACTTTCTTTTAAGTAGACATGTGAATAATGTCTATTGTCTAGATAATTAGTGTTAGTCCTGACGGGTGTGGAAAAGTGGAAGGAAATACTTCTGGGAGTGTTTGTTTTTACTTACCCTTTATCATCTTCACTATTAAAGGACAACAGGGGACTCTCAGAGGAGTGGTATTGTGAGATATATTTAGTGTGTGATGTTTCAGGAATTAACTGGATAGTTAAGACTACTTGTCATCCGGTATTCAAACATTGGTTGTATGTCCGCTGTTACATGGTATCGTATGTTGTACTGTGTAATTATTATTATGTTTCTTTTATTTTAGTGATTATCCTAATATTGTATTCCCCATCCAGTTATATGGCAAAGTGTCCTTCTGTTTGGCAGTTCTCCATTAGCATGGCAAATGGGGACAATTCCCATTTTGAGCAAGAAGAGATTAGTGTTCTAGTATAGTGGTTTTTTAGAAAGTAGGTGGTTGACATTGGCATAAGCCGCATTATTCTAGACTCCAATCACTACCCTGATGTATTTATTTGCTGGACCTATGGTGGCATTTGGAGCCTGAATGTGTGAGAAACTGAGACTGGGGAGGCCCTTGCCATGGGTGACTAGAAGAAACTAGAGAAAAAAGGTGAAGACAGCCCTTATACCCCAGGGCCTGGCTAGGCTGTGGTGTGGATAATGGACCCCTAGGGACATGAGCCTGTTTCCCAATGGTAGGAGGCCTAGCTTCAGCAAGGAGAAGACCACACAGAAGGGACCCATAGGAAAATATCCATCAGGACAGGCAGACGATTAATTTAAGAATTGTCACTTCAATGGAGAGACCCACTCTGGTGGACAGATTCTTCTCTCAGGGCCTGTATTAAGAGTTCAGGTTAGCAGTCAGTCTGATTGTGATTCACTGCCCCTGAATTTGAACTGCCTGTACCTGACCCTCTGCCCTCCTAACCCTGTTCCCTTCATGTTAATTTACAATCAGTTCCTCTAAACTAAGACTGCAGAGCCTCTACGACTTCTTTATGAAACATTTCTAGGAACGACCCGGAAAAACTGATCCTGCGGGTGTGCAACACTACATTAGAAATCTAACAGAGGTTTAAAAAAAACATGTTTTATCTATAGATATTTTAGAGCAGTTCATTCACCTTTCTGGATAGCTTTCCTGCCCTGCCCAACAACTAGGCTAGCCCGCTTATATCTGTTTAGTGTACACCATCATAAACTATGATATACCTTTTTTAAGTGGATGTACACTGTTGGCAGCTCTCAGTTGGATTCCCCATGATTTGACTACAGCTATCTTGCCTCTGATGTGAGTCCTGACATACTTTGGAGGGACTATACTATATTTGGAGGGTAGCTGATATACGATGCAAGAGATGTTCCCAGTCAGTGTTCTGGTACTAGAACATATCCATTTCAAAATAGAATAACTTATCACTCATCACCATCACAAATAATAATTGCACTAACACTATATAATAAGTAGTGATCCAAAATTAGCCAATCTTATGTTTTGTTAACAATAGTTTTTTATGAAAGTAATATAAAAAAAAGTAGCCGGGATTATGTTGTATGAATTTTTCTGGTATTTTTTAGGGGAGGGAGCACACATTGATCTGCCAGGTTATTACACTGGATTTTGTCAACACACAGTCATAGGTTGGTCTGTTAAATATTTAGTTATGGAAAATAATACAAATTAGCATTAGGTATTCATGAAGTTCCGGGAACCATACCGAATTTTTGGCTGTTAGTGCTGCTCTGTTTTTTTTAATGTTGTATAACAGTTTTTTTGGGAATTTTTATTGTCTAACCAATATTTATGGACCTATCTTTATGATAACAAGAAAAGTTGGTAAGTCACAGACCCCACTATTTCCACTTAATGAATATATCCCTTTTTAACCGTACATTTTTACGATGCCTAAAAGTAGATAAAGTGATTTTTGGATAAACAGCTATCTATTGCACTTTCTATATTGTTAATAAAATCAACATAACATGAAAACTTTCCAGCATCTGGCTTTATTCCTTATATTTAGCCTTGATTGCAAGAAATTGGTGATCATCCATGTTATTCTGTAATGCTATATGTATTATAATAATCTCTTGCAAACAACATGGGTGTGGTGTAAAGTCTTGCTATCCTCTCTCTGGTATAGTATTTTGTTCAAGCCTCATTCTGAGCCCTGGTTTAGTCTACCTGGTGATAAAATATTGTTTTTTGTATATTTTAACATGACAATAATTACAAGGTATTCATGCTGCTGGTGCATGTCAATTGCGATCTTTCAATTTTTGTTTGGGGTCTCTAAAAATACAGAATTCTGAGACATTCATTGTATATTCTAGTTGCCCAAAAGTAAAACTATCTGTTTTCCCATTTACAGGTTACAGACTCATCTAGATGGCTAATGGTGGTAAAGGCTTTTTAGCTGAGATAGTATATATATCATATATATCATCGTTCATATCATATATTTCAATGGCCTATTTTCAGGTCCCATGACACAGAACTATTCACAGCTGGACATCAGGGACCAAACTGGAGACAATTTTAGGTATTTTTTAGTTACCACTACACTACTGTCATTAAAAAAAATTTTCAGAGGACCCTTTAAAACAGGGAACTATAATATGCCAATCTCAATTAAAAAATAAAAAATAAAAGTCTGAGCCATTACTTTGCACAATAATCTATATTAATCTATAGAACTTTTAGGCTACCCACCCCCTTGACCAAGAAACGGGAAACCTAAGTATATACTCCAGATTTTTTTTTTTAACCATGTATCGTCATGCTTGTAAGTAAAACCTTATCTGTTGGTTTGTGACTAGATATCTTTTTCTTTGTTTGATAAAAATCCACATTCTCTTTATAGATATGTAATAGTGTATGTGTTATTAATCTTTATATAGTATAGCTTTTATTCTATTCTCTTAACATATTATAAATATAATGCATTTTTCTTAGAAAGAAAAAAAATATTTGCCTTCACTTTTGAGATATTCAATATTCAGCTAGTAAAGCACTTTCATATCTTTCAAATCTCATATAGAAATCATTACATTAATCAAAATTGTCAGCCTTTGAACAATTGTCAGCCTTTGCGTCTAGCAGATCCTTACTAAAATATTAGTCTGCGACAAAAATAGATAAAATGCATCAAATCTTATGTCTTCCCCCCTTGCTGCATGAATTATTCTCTTGGAATAACAATATGAATATTTTAATAATGATCTAAAGCATTTATGTACTAGATGTACAGTGGCCAAAACTAAAGGGATTTTGCAAATTACGTACTGAATGTGCTGAAACATTTTAAGTAACTGACATCACTTAATCAGCTGTAGGTTGCTTGAACAATGGTGTTTGTCTAATTCAGTGTTTTCAATTGTGGTTTATAGGAACTCGTCCCTGCTATGTAAACTTATAGCAAATGTCTACCCTTTTCATAACAATGAGAGTAATGAAACTAGCTTTATTATGTCTCTAGGGGGTCGTTTCTTTTTCATTTGCAAAGATATTAAAGCTGCTTGGTGGAGTTTATAGAAGAGAAAAAGGAAGGCCTGTATTGGAACACAAAATGCCGTACTGTTGTAAACATATTTAGAGGGGATCAAGGATTACATAAAAATTGTGTTCCATGTTAAAGATTAAAGGGTTGATATCAATGGCAAGCTATGATAGTATTGCCAGAGCCAGAAGACTGTTAATGGTGGCCCAATGAGAAAATTACCCAAGCTTGGGCACACACATGCATTAAATAGGACAAGTATTATGAGAATAAGGCAGATGAAGACATAGTGATGGATCCCACTGAACAAAGATATAGGGCCTGAATTATTAAAGCTCTCCAAGGCTGGAGAGGATACACTTTCATCAGTGAACTAGCAAACCTGGAATGGATTTCTTAGTGTCAATTGCTATTTGTTAGCAAATGTTTTCACTCCTGGAGCAGATCCATTCCAGGTTTTTTTGATCACACAGGTTCACTGATAAAAGTGTATCCTCTCCAGTCCTGGAGAGCTTGAATAAATAAGACCCATAGGCCCTGATTTATCAAAGTTCTCCAAGGCTGGGGAGAATACACTTTCATCAGTAAAGCTGAGTAATTGAGCAAACCTGGAATGGATTTCCTAAAATCAAGCTATTTGTTAGCTATTTGTTAGCAAATGTTTTCAATACTGGGCCAGATCCATTCCAGGTTTGCTGAATCACCCAGCTTCACTGATGAAAATGTATTCTCTCCAGCCTTGGAGAAGTTTAATAAATCAGGGCCATGGTCTTGATGCTCAATGGCAACAAATTGCATTGATTCAAAATGCACTAAAATTCTAGTTCAAGAAAGAAAACTTTGACCTGGGGCAAAAATAGGTACTTTTTTCTGAAGACCATTAGTGTGAGGTAAACATACACTATGAACTGTACGTTTGTAGTCAGGCTCGTATTATCTATTTAAAATATCAGGGTAAGTTAAAACATTTGAAAGTGCCCACTTACACGGGTGAAACAATTCCTGGACAAATACAATTTTGGCCCCAAAAACTTTATTCCCGTAATATATGAATTTTTGAATAGATTTCTGTATAAGCTAAAGCAGATTCTTACTTTCTTTCACATACTTGTTCTACTTGTTAAGCATCTTGAAGGCTTGTTGTGAAAATTTGCTTTAAACAATATATGTTACTATCTTTTGGATCTTCTTCTTATGGAACTGCAGCTTTTTTCTGACACATGGTTTATGACTAACAAGGTTACTATGTAATTCTAGTTTTTTCCTGTTCTTTCATGTAAAAGCTGTTTCCTAGGTCCGAAGGTAGTAATTTCAAAGCAATGTTAGAGCAGAAGAAATACATTTTTTAGAAGTTACGTAAGCTTTTATTGTTTAAAAATTCCTGAAAATGCCATGAAATGAATTCTAAGTATTATGCATTTAAGGTTAAACAATTTCTGTGCACTCATAGCATAGAGCCACATATGATTCATAATAACTTAATCTAAGATAGATCTCCCCCATTATCACAATTCAGGTTCTTTATTACTCCAGTCTGAAACTTCACCAGTGGTGGCCATGCCTATGCAGTAATCTTTCATTGACTGTAAAATGATACTTTAAGCACTTCTAGTTTCCATTAAAGTCTTTTAGCAAGTGTGTCCAGCAGATTATGGGTCTGAGGACATAAACACTGGAGGGGCTAAGTGAATAACTAGGTAGTGGTTAAGGGTTCTATTCTTAGATTAGGTCAGAGAGCTAGGGAGAGTGGGCAAAGTTTTTTTTAAAGAACTTGTCCTTTATTGGCCAGGTAATAATAATACAATAATATTCAGAAATATGGGACTTCTGGGCAATGTAATTATAGACATTTTGGCTGACTTTGTCCTCTTCGGCCCATATTGCCCAGTTTTTGAATGGGCAAATATCACGGGGGTAAAAAGAAAGGACTGCACTGAAAAATCAGGTTTGACTCTTATTTGAGTTTTTATTGCAATCACACTAGTGATCTTGATAAATAAATGGCAGGTGATTTTTGACATGTTATTGATGTTACCAGTTGCCTTGGACACAGCAGCAAAAAATGTACTCACTTGTCACTTTATTTTTATTCTTGTCTAACACAGTAAGCTCCCTTCATGCTTCAAGCATTTAGGAAACAACTTTTACATGAAATATGTGTGCCCTCAATAAATAAAAGCTTAAGTTATGGCAACCGCCTACCTTACTCTATTCTAAAAAAGGAGGATATGCTGATGAAATTCCTGAAAGTCACAAAAGGCTGCTCTGTCCCATACTGCTAATTCCATGCGTGAGACAAAGTCTTATCGCGTGAGACACAGGTTCCAGTAACCTAATTAACTTACACAATGCAATGCCAAAAATAACAAAGTCTAGCCTCACAACTAATAGTTCCAGTGCCAGAGAGGCCTGCAAGCCATTACTGTGTAATGCTTTTGTAGGTCAATCAAGAAACAAAAGAGTGAAAGGCCACATTTTGTATATACTGATCAACGCTGCACATCAGGTGTAAAACAATTGAGTCTCCAATTTACACAGTTTACAAGTTACATCACACTACTGGAATGGGCAAAGAATTTGTAATGTACTTGCTTAGAAATACATACATTAGTAACTGATAGGAAAATGGCTGAAATGGTACTATGAGCCAGATGATAATTAACCAAATGAATATATGCCCGTTTATATTACTGAGATCATTATATAAAAATCTTTAAATTGTATAGTTCTGTAACTTTCTGTTATTTTCTAAAATATGTGCAAATATTTAACACATTTAGTGCAGCCATACAATACTGATCTGATTTTTGGATTAAAATAAAGAAGTAATTAAAAAGGAGTACATAACTTAAATTACTTTTATGCATTTAAAATAAAGCTGTCTTTACATTAAACGTACTGCAGGTATTTACGGATACCATCATGTGACCTTTGACACCTTTTTAAAACCAAGAGCTCACAATTATGCAAATCTTGAGTTCAAATTTATATGGAGAAAATACTTAACAAATACCCAATCACTTGCAATAAAAATTTTCAAAAACATGAATTTTGTTTGTACATGATTGGAATGCAAGTGGAGCTTCACCTTACGAAGCTAAGATAATTGTTCCTTGCAAAATTACAATTTACATTCAAGTAGACAGCCTAAAATTTTTTAAAAAATCAACCCCAATAGTTTAGGGGTAAAATACCATACTAATTGTTAAGCATGGTGGCTTACATATATATTATGGTCCGGGGTTACCTTGCTGCTTCAGGGTCTGAACAGCTTCTAGACATTAGGCCAGAGTAAATAAAGATAAAGCTCTCCAAGACTGAAGAAGGTACACTTTCATCAATGAACCTGGGTGATCCAGCAAACCTGGAATAGATCTGGTCCAAAAATTTGGTACCAAATACATTTTAGGAAATGCATTCCAGGTTTGCTGGATCTTCCAGGTTTACTGATGGAATGGTATCTTCCCCAGCCTTGCAGAACTTTAATAAATTAGGCCCATTGAGACAACTTTATATTTTACATCATATAAACCTAATATAAAGTATTCTGAAAGAATTCTGGTGTTTAAAATGGATATTTAAAATTTGTAGAACAGTGCAGACCAAAGTCTTTCCTGAAATGACCAGAACATGCAACTCATTGAACGAAAAATCTGAATCCAATTACTTTTTTATATGTAATCATCTAGAAATGTAAATTATTTTTTTCTAAATTAACTTGGTTTTTGTAAGCCTATGTTTTCATCAAATGTCATTGTATACTATTTTTATGATTTAGATAACGATCAGATCATGTTTTAGAAGTCATTCCTATAAAAATCAACTTATTTCCTTGGGTAAGCAAATTTTCTGACAACTGTAAAAACATTTCAAGAACTCTAGCCAAGGCAAGCAGCTAAGTATAGAGCTAAAATATATATACAGTATAAAAAATGTTTTACTAAAGCACTTCTATTTAGATTCTAATTTTTCACTTGCATCAGACACCAGCCAATTCAAAAATGAGTTAAGAATGTTCTTTTAAAAAATTGTGTTATTATTCATTGTTAGCATGTTAATACAAGACAAGGTACAACAAAAAATAGTATATAGTATTCTTTGATTAATATTTTTGCAACTAGTGTTTTAATGTTTTTAGCGGTATTAGTATCAATTGTATTAGCGGAAGAAGTATCATCTTAAATCATGCATTTCCAGCAACACCGTGCTATAATGTTTCTAGGTGTTGTATTAAAGCAACATTTCTCAGCCAGGGGTTCAACAACCCCTGAAATGATCAATTTGTACCTCTCAGGTCAGTTTAACAGACACCAGTGATCTTTTTGGCTATTTGTAAAGGTGACATTCCTCTCACTATCCCATCACCACACTAATGTACTGTGAATTTAGGAATTATGGCAGAGCTGTTTAGCAAACCTAGAATTGATCTGGTGCAGGCTGAAAACAATTGGCAACAGCAAACGATTTTAAAGAAATCCATTCCAGCTTTGCTAGATTACCCAGATTCTCCCATGATAGTCTAACTTCCCAAGTCTTGAAGAACTTTAATAAATCAGACCCATTGTCCAATTGGCAGGCTAAAGATGTTCTGAACCAGCAGAGCTCCAGAAAGTTTCCTATACTGTATTTCAGAGATGCATGGATGAGAAAACTTGCTGAACATACATATTACAACTATATATATAGAAAGTACACATTTCACATTATTTTCCTAATAATAAATGACTTAACTATGATTACTGCTATGACTTATAGTGATAATAATTTTAGGTGACATTTATGTTGTACAAAGTGCTTGATGTTTTATCAGAGAATGTGCTCAATTATACAATAGACAAGACAAATGATGAAAGGCTCTTAGCTGCACAACACCTTGTATTCGTTAATGTTTCAATACACTTAATGAAGATGATGTACAGTCTTCCAGAGACCTGTCATGAAACAACTGTCTGGGCATTTTTTTGTCTGTGCACTTTTAACCCACATACTGTTCTGAGTAATAGGCTATGGATACAGGCGTTACATTATTGCTCTCATGGTCAGTGCTAATCTTAAAAGAAATATAGTATTCATGCATGCAGAAAACACTATTGGACACTAAGATACATTAAAAGAACTACAAATCCAGTAGATAAATTGCAAAACACAAAAAATGGAAAAAAGATTATTTCTAAGCCTTGTGACCTAAAAAATACAAATATAAATTGTGTTTTCACATACTTTAAACACCTAACTCTGTTTTGCTCTTGTTGAGGGAAGGCAGTAAGAAACAAACCCTACTGAATGCTGGTCCCATGGTGGCAACATCAGTGGCATTGCTGATTGGCATTCTTACCCAGTTATGAAAATAAGAAAGAAAGCCAATACTAAAGCCCCATACAGACATCAAACAGAGGGCTCATTTCTACTGCTGGAAACTATCTTTTGTGTTTTTTTTTTCTAGTATCAGATGAATGAGTAAGCGCTGTACACACCGTGGTATTCTGGTACATAGAGAGGGAGTGGGAGGAAGAGCTAGAGGCACCTTGATAAGCTCACCTCCATAGAAAAGTACAGCAGTTTTTCCTGATCACCGCCAGGGGACTGCTGTACACATCCTGGATTTTTGCCCAAACATGTCTGTTTGTCCTGGACGACAATCATCTGGTGTGTGCACATACACCATTTACACATATTTACACATATTTACATATATACACATATTTAGTATGTAAGAAGAAGAGCTTTCTTCTTCTTACATACTAAAAAATTGTGGCTTCTGCTAGACAGACACGAACAATACCTATCATTCATTTAAGGTATAACTCTGAATAAAAAAACTGAGAAAATAGGGATCTAAAATGATCTAACTTATTGCTAAATGCTCAGGGTATTTGTTCATGTATACAACGAAAACCTTTTTATTGAACTAGATCATTGGGAAGAAGTCTGTAGGGTATTTTTGCTAGTTTACTTAATAATGTGCTTCACTCCCTTCACACCAGACGTCTTTAGATGTTTTTCTGTACCTTTAAGGGGACACGGTCACTTTATTAGGTACACCTATTCAGCTTGTTGCTGCTGCAAATATCTGATTAGCTGGTCACAATGCCTTAAGGCATGTAGACAATCATTAGAATGGGGAAGAAAGGTGTTTAAATTTAAGAAAGAAAATATTAAAAAATAACTTTAAATTACTTTGAACATGGCATGGTTAAAAAAAGATAAAATATCCAGTGAGGGGCAGATCTTTGGGTATTCTTTGGGTATAAATGCCTTGTTGATGCCAGAAGTCAGAGAAGAATGGCCAGGCTAGCTAACCTTAAAGCAGATTGCACCAGGACTTATAACTTTTATTTATCATGCACATGCATGTTATCTGCAGGTAATTTATGTGGATCTGACCAAATATAGACTACACCGTATATGTGTTAACCACTGGCATTCACACATTAATCTTGTGCCCAAGTAATTCATTTTTTTCCCAAAGATTTCATGTTTAGACCAGTTTCCAGATACTGTTTTATAGTAATGCTCTATTTACCAATAACTATTTGGCATGCTTACCTTAGTATATAGAGATATTATTCCATTTTTTTAAAATGTGTATATAAAAAATGATGTTTTGGGGGTGAATCCAGGTGTATGATAGAATAAGTAAATATGCTAACAAGAGAAAAGAAGAAAAAAAAATCAAACTGTATTTTTATACCTGCACTCATACTCAAATGTATCCGTTTAGATTTGAAATATTTATAAACTTCTAGTGAGATTGCTGTTTGTCATAAGATGCAGAATACTTCTGTGCACCAGGATCTTTTACAAGAGCTCAACATGGAATCTCCATTAAAATTAGGAAAAGGTTCATGAGTAACAATTCACCAACATTTACAATGCATCCCTGAAGAATCCAGTTGGTGAAACGCATTGGGTTTAAAGACGTTTTTTTATCATAGGGATATAGGAATAGTTTATGGTCATACATCTTATGACATCCAATGGAATCTGACCTACAACTCAAGATTCTTGTATATATTTGCTCTTGGATATATTATATACTGTTTGGTATTTTTCTTCAGTGTAAAAATAGTTTGAATTGTCAAGCAAAATACCCTCAGTGTTAGGAAACGCTTTTCAGGCAAGTGATTCCGTGATGGGCACCACAGCACTATCCCACACTGCTATTTTGTCCAGTGATGTCACTTGCAGTAGCAAGTAGAAAAAAAAATAGAAGCATGTCCTGCATCCCTTTAGCCATGTAGACTGAGATGTACTATCTTGGCATCCCCTGCACACTCCGAGGCTGTGAACAGCTGAAGGATGTTTTAGGAGCAGATTAGTCCTTAGCTCAATCCTGTGTTGCCATTGGCTGCTAGGGCTTTATAGCTTCTCTGCTCCCATTCACCAGTGCCTGTTTTAGCGTTAGGCTAGGCTGACTTGCTGCTGGTATAGGTATGTATATGCCTGTTCCTGACCTATCATTTGTATGCTGCCTGAACTAACCTTTTCCCTGTGGCCCCGACCCTGTTTGTGTCTTACCCTTGTGTACCTTGTCTGGTGAATGGATTACCTGTGAATGACCTCTGGACTTGTCTCTGTTAGAATTCCTGGTACTGCTTATCAGTGAGCTCCTGGTCTTCTGCCAGCCCATCCCCAGACACCATCTGGGGCAACCCTGTGCTTGGAAATGCAACCAATTTCCTGAGCGGGGGCTTGCTATAGGTGAAGACTGCGGTGTTAGATTGGGGGATTGTGTCTGATGAATACTGTTGCTGGACCAGGGTGGATCACTGTTGCTTACACTGGGTTCTTCTTTTCTCTTGCAGCAAGTGGTGTCGGCGACGGTATATCTATTCAGAGATATGGAATTGTCCTCATTTTTCGATTAACTCAAATAAGTATGTTAAATTTTAAACACAATTGCATTATTGTATTCTCAAAATATTTGCATACATACCAATATACTGTGTACTGCAATATCCAGAATCACATTTGTTAACCGAAATGTGATTTCCCATAGGTTTAATAAGAAAATCATTTAATTTGTTCTGGATGCTGCCCACAATTTAAAGATTTAGTTTTATTAAAAAAAAAAATAGTAAAAAGCACAATTAAAAAGGTCAAAAGGCTGAGATGAACAGCTTCCTAATTGGTCTTAACATATTATTAGGCAGCATGGTGTCAGTTACTGTATAATTTCTGGATCTGAATTTGGGTGGGTGCTATTTTACTGGAAAGAGGACCCATGATGGATCACACAGAGCATGGAGTCCGTGAAGGACAACCGCAGTAGTAAGAGTGAGTATTTTTTCCGATGTTGTATAAAAAAATAGGTATTAAATAATTAAATAAATAATAAATATAAAGTTATTTTTTAAAGACTTAACAAGCATATTACCCTTGTTCCAAAATTGCATAAATATAATTAAAAAGGTTGTGAAAGGACCACAGTCAGCAAGATTTCATGAAAAATCAATCCTGTCAAACAAATCCACTTTCATCTCACAAGTAAGTAGAAATGTGGAAAATAAGTTCCGAATGTAGCATTTGATTCATGGCAAGCGCCTAATGTTTAAGTGAAGGTCCAATGATCCAGAAAATACAGTATGTGACTAAATAGAAAACTGGCTGTCCAGAATCACATTTGTTAACCGAAATGTGATTTCCCATAGGTTTAATAAGAAAATCATTTAATTTGTTCTGGATGCTGCCCACAATTTAAAGATAAGTTTTATTTAAAAAAAATAGTAAAAAGCACAATTAAAAAGGTCATAAGACTGAGATGAACAGCTTCCTAATTGGTCTCAACATATTATTAGGCAGCATGGTGTCAGTTAGTGTATAAAATCCTCATTGTGAGTTAATCACAAAATAAAACTTTATGGAGCCTTTACATTCATTAACTGATCAAGCTGTGCTTTGATATGCAAATAGAAACAACTGCAGAGTTTGTCTTGGTCATTAAAGTGTTACAAGTGGTTGCAGAGGAGCTCAACCCCTAAGATCACCCACAACCAGCTGGGTTTAGCAAAATATTTCTATTGCAAGTCATGCAAACTGCCCCCATCAAGCCTCTGTTCTGCACACAAGCAGCAGGGAACTCACCTTCTGATCAGTATACAGGAAGTACTGTAAATTCAGCATGCAGTATGTTATCAGGTGTCTTACTTCTTGCTTTTTTTTTACATTTGTTAGCAAAGTCCATTTTTGTTAGCCGAGTCTCTTAAACAGTGGGGAAAAAATGTTAGCTGAAAATATTGTTAGCAGGGCAATTTGTAAGCCGAGGTATCACTGTACACAGTTTTTTTTTTTAAAGTCCATAGTCATGTCAATAACTGTCCCTCAAAGGGGCTCACAATCAAATGTCCCTACCATAGTCAATAACATAGTCTAAGGCCAATTATGAGGAGAAGCCAATAACTTGACTGCATCTTTTGGGTTGTGGGAGGAAGCCAGAAGAAACTCCCACAACCCAAAGAAGGGAGAACATACAAAATGTAGATAGTGTCCTGGCTAAGATTTGAATCTGGGACCCAGTACTGCAAAGGCAAGAGAGATATCCACTGAGCCAACCGTGCTGCCTGGGAGGGAGATCTGACTATTCTATGTTGAAGGAAATATTTTTTTTTTATTATTTTTTTTCGTTCTATTTTGGAACAAGGGTAATATGCTTGTTAAGTCTTTAAAAAATAACTTTATATTTATTATTTATTTAATTTTTTAATACCTATTTTTTATACAACATCGGAAAAAAACTCACTCTTACTACTGCGGTTGTCCTTCACAGACTCCATGCTCTGTGTGATCCATCATGGGTCCTCTTTCCAGTAAAATAGCACCCACCCAAATTCAGTCCTCATTTAGTGATCTTGTTTTGGACTTGGATTGACTTGGATTAGCCCCACAAATTTGCAAAATTGAAACAGAAAAAGTAGTTTTGCCACAAAGTTTGAGCAAAATTAACTAAATTGTTCACGAACCAAACCCTAACATATTTATCGTGCCTTCATGTGAACACAGCTTAATTAAGCTAAGCAGACATTTTGTGCTATTTTAGTAAATCAACCCAAAATTTATACAAGGAAGAGCAAGAATCTATTATATTCTAACAACAGCATGGAAGCACCGCTACCTGTGGCTCAGATGACTAACAAGAATGCATGGAAATTGTCATAGCACTGTGCAGCTATTAGTTAAAAAGACAAATAACAAAGATGAGCACCGTGTTAAAAGACCAAATTCAAGTTGGGCTACAGCCCCCCAGCCCCCTTGGAGCATCTGTCACTCCTCATTTGTTTTTTACATAATTATATAAATATTTTATTATCGGGCATCTTCGGTCTAGTTATGTCAGTATCACATATCATTTTCCTCCGCTCTAACCTTTTAGCAGTTAGCAGGTTTTGCATGTTGCAGATAATGTTTCCATGTATTGACAATCCTTTGTAGAATTCTCCTATTAATCCAGATCAACTCGTTTATGATCTCCTAAAAACAGGACATGCCCCAGATCACTAAATGAGGACTGAATTTGGGTGAGTGCTATTTTACTGGAAAGAGGACCCATGATGGATCACACAGAGCATGGAGTGAAGGACAACCGCAGTAGTAAGAGTGAGTATTTTTTCTGATGTTGTTTAAAAAAATAGCTATTAAATAATTAAATAAATAATAAATATAAAGTTATTTTTTAAAGACTTAACAAGCATATTACCCTTGTTCCAAAATTGCATAAATATAATTGAAAAAGGTTGTGAAAGGACCACAGTAAAATAAAGATGTAAAAATACAATAAAAAAAACAAGTCAGCAAGATTTCATGAAAAATCAATCCTGTCAAACAAATCCACTTTCATCTCATGAGTAAGTAGAAATGTGGAAAAATAGTTCTGAATGTAGCATTTGATTCATGGCAAGCGCCTAATGTTTAAGTGAAGGTCCAATGATCCAGAAAATACAGTATGTGACTAAATAGAAAACTGGCTGGAAAAACTGACTCCAAAAGCTCAAAAGTAGTATGTATCAACAACATTTTTGCATATTACCTATACAGAAAATAATATATGGAATTCAAAGTTCTCATTTAGCAACTACATTATATTAAATGTTGAAAATTTGAAGTTATTGAAATGTATTGTCACTGAAGGCCAGTCCAGACAGCAGATACTGAGAGCTTTAGTACAAAGAAGAAAGTCTAAGTCCTAAGAAGGCTCAAAGTTTAAACACATCACCAGGTCTTCTTCAGAGCAACCCACATGGGTTTTGTTGGTGGATTTGTGATTCCTGGACTAAATGCAGATTGTAGTTAGTTTAGTTTTTGTTAATACTGATACTACTGATGCAGGGTACTAAGACTACTACTTTTTTTCTGGGCCAAATCATTCCTATCAATTAGTCATTAAAGTCCTTTACAAACTTAGAGTTGAGAATGTGATAGTTCTTATATTCCTGAGAGGCAGCAGCCAGAAAAAGGAAAAATAAATAACCCATTTAGGACTAAAGGTTTAAGCAGCACTATGATTTACAATACCCATGAATAGGCCATTGGTCAAATGCCATAATAGAAGAAGGAAATGTGTTGCCAATAAAACCCTCTATCTTTTTTTCAGAATAGCTATGCAATGGAACAAACTATTGTTACTTTAAACAAGCTTACAAGGGGGACCTGTGTTGGAAATGGCAATTCAAGAAGGTCTGTCCTGTAGTTTAATTTCATGCCAAATAGTTTCAATATGGGAGGACTTTGTACGGAAAATCCATAGTGTAAAACAAAGAAAACCTCTGCCTATCTAAGCCACTAACTACACATTTAAAGGGTTCCCCATAAACACACAAGCAGCATTTTGTCGACACTCCAGCCATTACATATAGCAGCAGGCAAGAATGAATTAGTCCATATATAAAAGTTATAAAATAAAGGCTTGCTATCAGGTAAGATGTAGACATAGTAATGAAGGCTTTATTACACCCAAAGCTCCTTAAAGCTTTTAGCTCTCACTACATAACATATAGACTGTAAGGAAATAAAGTGCAGTTAAAGAGAAACCATACATATACCTGCTTTCAGTTCATACTGCTAATCAGTTTTTTACTAACTTTTCTATCAGCGTACAGCACCGCTGACTGCACAAAGTCACAAAGCCCCGCTCTTTTGTATATTGGTAGTACTTGTTTAGGTACATTGTACATCTACATGCAGGACCCTGTTGTGTATGTGTAAGTTTAGCAGACTTGTGCAACAAACACCAAAACAGCTGAATAATAAACTTCTGCAATGACAGGGATTTCTCTGGTCAGATTTCTCTGGTCTTACTCACTGGCTCTGATTTATTAAAGTTCTCCAAAGCTGGAGAGAATACACTTTCATCAGTGAAGCTGGGTAATCCAGCAAACCTGGAATGGATTTCCTAAAAGTCATTAGCTTTTTGTTAGCAAATGTTTTTAATCCTGGACCAGATCCATTCCAGGTTTACTGTATCACCCAGCCTCACTGATGAAAGTGTATTCTCTCCAGCCTTGGAGAACTTTAAGAAATCAGGTCCATAGTATCAGAACATAGGTATTCCTTACCACACTACATAAAGATCACCCTAGGAAATGCCCACATATGAAGCTGAGACCGAACAGGACAGAAGGCACTGAAAGCGGAGGACCAGGACAGCATAGATGGGTGATAGAGGTCTGGATGCTTTTATTCTATCAGACGGGAAATGAAATGAGCTCAAGATACCTGCTACAGCTTATAAATGCTTGTTATGTAGAAATTACTTTTTGTGGGGGGAAATGTACGGCTTTCTCCACTAGACACTCTAGAAGTATGTAAAACGTTTTTGAAGCAGCATAGAGGATTGTGCACCACTTTCTTTATACAGTTACCGGCGCAGACATGGATTCAGCTGTTTACAATTGTAGGTGAACAATAAGCCCTGAAGGTAGCTATAGATTGCAAGAGCAATAAGGAGTGTGAGTATAATCCAGTGATCAGACCCTTAATACACATGGATCCTATAGGTTGCTTAAGAGTCAGCTCACCGAATGCACGGAATAAAAATATGACCATTCTCTATTGTTTTACTCTCCAACCAGCTCTACTCAATCTGAATAAACAATGTATTGCAAATAGCAAGCAGTCAAATGCTTGTTTTCATTTTTGAAACTATAATGTTGGAATTTAATTGGGTCCCAAAGAAACAAATTCCTATTTTTGACATTTTGTTTTTTTTTTACAAGTTGGTAATTGGTAATGAGTAATTGCCCCTAAAGACAATATGATGGGCTTTTCCTAGGAAACAAAAGAGGCTAACATGAGACGTAATGTCACTGTCCTGTCCACTTGCCCATAACACAAAAAGTAACTTGTCTCCCTTTTTGATGCCCTTCATTGTGACTATAAAAGTTACATTTTGCATCACATAAAACATTGGCTGTAACATTAACCCTAACTCTGATCATTTGGTTTCTAGACATGAGCTCAGAATCTTGGGATGGGGCTGGCAGTAACTAAAACACATTTATTCTGCCCAGCATCACATCTGACCAACATTGCTTCCTATTCCCTGTCTGGCACTCGCTGCTCACTCACCAGATCTGGCACAGTACAATAAAAGTCAATAGTATTACCTTGTTCTGCTTTTAAAAAAAAAAAATTATAATGTGAAAAAACCCAGCAACATAATTGCCATTACCAGCAAGGATTAAAGCAACATAATGGTCATTTAGGTTAGAGCTTGAGGAAAATCTTGGTGTAGGGCTTTCAATGCCAAACACAAACAACAAACTCAAACAATGAAGCATTCTAGAAGAATGGACAAAACATAACCCCCAAACTTAGAAGTTTACCTTTAATCCGACAACCTTTAACCCCCAATATCCCTAAATTGATGACCTAATAGTATTGCCCTTTGACTGTAATAAAGGCAACTGACTATGGTGGGGACATTAGATTGTGAGCCCTTTTAAGGACGTAATACCTCAGTACTATATACATACAAGATAATAATAATAATCACATCTCTCTTATTTAGGCTTAGTTAATAAAGCAGTGTTTCTGAGCTTTTCCAGCATGGGAGAATCCTTTGAAATACCCCTACTATAATTATTATTTTCACAGCTCAACATACATTGGCCTGACACTCAGTGGTAAGAATGTCTCTTACATTGCTGGCCTTTGGGATGAATATCACCCATACACATAGCCAAAACGATCATTGGGGTCATTTAAACTGACCCGAGAGTCACAAAATGCTCATTGCTCAAGGACCTTCTAGCAACCTCCCGAGGAAACCATGAAACCCTGATAGAATAACCGTGGTTTAGAGAATGACCCCTACCCACACTTATTATAGGGGTATATTTCTAAGTAAAGGAAAAAACATTTCACAAGCAAATCCTTATCCTAACACATATGTTTAAAGGGGACTGGATAAAGCTATAGATATATATATATATATATATATATATATATATATATATATAGAATTTAAAGGAGTTATTCATCATTTTCAAAGATACCCAAGCTGACTCTCTTATACAACCTGTAATACCACAATTATTTCTGTGAGAATGAAATCCATAGTTTTTATTTCATTCAATATTATGACACATACATAGGCTATTCAGGCCCTCTATTTGAAGTTTTTATTAACCCCAAAAAAGAACATAAATCTTCTTCGGTCAGTAAATATCCAAATAAAAGCTTTTACCCTTTAGCATTATACCTGTTTGATAAGTGCAAAAAAATACCTCATCTATGTTGTCACCTTAGGACAGGAACCACGCTACTGCCATACCTACCAGGTGAAAATCAGTAAAAGAAAAAGACTAAAATCTCAGATCTGGTAGGCTGTAATATTTAACATTTTTGTTCTTGCATTTAGAAAAACTTTAAAGCAATAGAAACGGAAATAATAATGTGCAAAGTAAAATAACCAAAAGCAACCGGTCATATGGCAATGCCCCACCAGGCAGAGATGAATGTTGATTGGTTGCTTTAAGTTGTATTACATTGCACATTGGTATTTGCCTTTTTGAATCCTGCACTGTATATTGTATATGTTGTTTTGTTGATGAAGTGACATGTGAAAGCTTACTATACATCTGACCGCTATACTACAAGTCAAATGTCACTTTAGTATTTAGCTACATGAAGCAGCTTGCCATGAATGAATACTGTTTTTCTGTTGTGATGAATTACTGTGCGTTTCTAATGAAAGGTATGATTTGCCAACAGTCCTAGAGGAATAATGTGCGCCATTTTCATATACAAATTATGTAAAGGCAAATGTTTAAATGATGCTGTCTTTGTAAGTCAGCAGTACAGAAAAAGAATTTCCATTAGAGAAAATGCCTGCTCAGTGTACAAATTACTGATGAAATCGCCTTCGTCCATTCTCATGAAGTTCCATTGCTAGTCACACAGCTGAATGTAATTCTGCATTCTATCAAAGCCACGGCACCAATTATCTGTAGCAATGGTCATCTCTTATGCCGAACTGTCTGTATCTTTGCATACTTAAAAGCACACAGCTGCACATCCCAGCGCCTCTTGCACAGCTGTTTGCCACTCTGCCCATTATTAAACTTTCTTGAAAATTTCTTGGATTAAAAAAAAACATTATTTGTCATTTATATCATCATCTCAGTTGAGTGTTGGAAGAGTTAACAATGCTCTTAGATCGAGTTATGTTTTTAAGGAATACACAGAGCGACTGTCTGCAAATGGAACAAGATTTCCTAATCAAAATTCTTTTTACTATCCAAATTTTTCTCTCGCCACGTCATACCATAACCTTATTAAACTGGGTACATTTAAGTGGATTTTTGGGTCGTGAAATCCATCTTTAAAAGGCAATATTAACCCCTCCCAACTAAAAAGGTCAGTGGAGAATTCCTCCCCTGCAAAGTATTGAATTATGAGATTCACTGTGATACCCCAGGATTCAGATCTAGCCATGCTCTGGAGTTTAGTATCTAGATCATCATATGTTCCTTGTCACAGAAAGTTGTCAGCACTACTCTTCCCAATGTAAAGGGCTGCCAGAGTGAGCATCATAAGGGTGTAAGCCCTGTCACATGACTAGACATACGATTTACACCAGCTGAGGTATGTCACATGACTAGACACCATCAATTGTGTCTATGGCACGCCTAGATGCATATGTGCTGACTCACAGCCTGACTGTAAATTTATGAAAACAAACTAGTGATCCTAGAGCCAATAGATATATATTGATCTATTGAATATTGACCACCTCTATGAAAGCAGACATTTTGGCTGGTCCGGAGCATTATGTGTTAACACAATGCCATGGAGGAAATACATAATAAATTACCTTAAAGAAGCAATAGTTGTTGCCTATATCAGGCTATTTCCAAACAAGTTGAAGTCTCTTATTATACAGTAAAAAAAATATTTACGAGTGGAAACATTTAAGACCAAGTTACCACTCATCCAAGGAACGGATATCCCAGCAAATTCACCAGACCATGTAATGCTCAGAGATATTGCAAAAAACCCAGGAGCTCCATCTTAGACTCTATAGGCCTCAGTTAAAATGTTAAATGTTAAAGTTCATTACATTGCAATTCGAAAAATACTGAACAGGTACAAATTGTTTAGAAGGGATTCCAGGAGAAATCTTCTTGTTTCTAATAAAAGAACATGGCAGTGCAGCTTAGGGTTACAAAGTTTCATCTAAAAAAGCCACAAGACTTCTGAAACCTGGTCCTTTGGATAGATAAGACAAAATGGAGATGTGATGTGATCATAGACTTACAATAAACGTGTCTTTTTTGGTCTGTAAACTATATAATTAAAAGTGTTTTGTTATATCTGTTTAATAAGTGCCAAAATAAACATCCACAGGGATAAAAATAGTATAAAGACTTGATCAACCCCACAGATCACTGGCTTGAACACTCCTGGATAAAAGTAATTATTTATTGTGATTGGGAGCAAGCATGGTGTGAGCTCTTATACAGTTAGGTCCATAAATATATGGACAGAGACAACTTTTTTTCTAATTTTGGTTCTGTACATTACCACAATTAATTTTAAATGAAACAACTCAGGTGCAGTTGAACTGCAGACTTTCAGCTTTAATTCAGTGGGTTGAACCAAAAGATTGCATAAAAATGTGAGGAACTGCATAAAAGTAAATACAGAGGGTGCACTGCAAGGTGCAAGTGACTCATAAACCTCAAGAATAGAAAGGCTAGATTTCTATTCTAAAAAGATGGCAGATGACAGATAAAACCAAGATCAACCTTTACCAGAATGATGGCAAGAAAAAAAGTATGGAGAAGGCGTGGAACAGCTCATGATCTAAAGCATAGCACATGATCTGTAAAACATGGCGGGGGCAGTGTGATGGCTTGGGCGTGCATGGCTGCCAGTGGCACTGGGACACTAGTGTTTATCCATGATGTGACACAGGACAGAAGCAGCTGAATTAATTCTGAGGTGTTCAGAGACATACTGTCTGCTCAAATCCAGCTAAATGCAGTCACATTGGGAGGGGTTTCATAATACAGATGAACAATGACCCAAAACATACAGCCAAAGCAACCTAGGAGTTTATTAAAGCAAAGAAGTGGACTATTCTTGAATGGCCAAGTCAGTCACCTGTTCTGAACCCAATTGAGCATGCATTTCACTTGTTGAAGACTAAACTTCAGACAGAAAGGCCCACAAACAAACAGCAACTGAAAGCCGCTGCAGTAAAGGCCTGGCAAAACATTAAAAAGGAGGAAACCCAGCATCTGGTGATGTCCATGAGTTCAAGACTACAGGCTGTCATTGCCAGCAAAGGGTTTTCAACCAAGTATTAGAAATAAACATTTTATTTTCAGCTTTTTAATTTACTAATTACTAATTATTTTTGAGCCCCTGAAATGAAGTGATTGTGTTAAAGAAAGGCTTTAGTTCCTTACATTTTTATGCAATCTTTTTGTCCCACTGAATTAAAGCTGAAAGTCTGCGGTTCAACTGCATCTGAGTTGTTTCATTTAAAATTATTTGTGGCATCGTAGAGAACCAAAATTAGAAAAAGTTGTCTCTGTCCAAATATTTATGGACCTAACTGTATATTCTTGTGGACCTACCACTAAAGAACTTTTAAACTGAGGCATGCACATCCGTTAGCGTTCTATATTATACCCAGAAATTGTCAAGAACTGCCCAAAAAATGATGATGCCAAAAGAAAAGGACCATATAATTTAGAAAAGGTTAATATAATGTTTAGTAAGACTGAACGATCTGTAATATTGTAGCTGCAGAGTTTACCAGGAACCCCAAACAATGGCCAACATTATTATGCAAATAATACACAGATAATACTAGGGCCCACTCACTGTGCCATGGGGCATTAGTTTCCTGTATGGCACAGGTGCCCTGGGCCACAGTGTACCCTACAGCTACATTTGTACAAGTCTGTGACATTGTTCAAGAACTTTAAAGAAGATAAAGTATGTAAACATAACTGTAAAATTGTTATTTTGTCTGTATCTCCGGTCTGTCATTACATTTTCAAAATTGGCGATGAAGGCAAAGAGGATAGAGTATAAGTGTAAGTGCAAATTCATGTCCAAAAGGCACTTACTGATAAAGTGCAGTTATGTGGCTACAATTAACTTTAATCTACAGTACAGTCACATTTTGGCTTTCTATCTTTAAAGTTCGACAACAAAAACTTTTTAAACAAATGATGTATATGGCAATTTAGATGTGTGTTTTGTAAAATGTAGCCTTTGCATATACATACAGACAGTAACTTCATACAGAAGAGAAACTGAACAGCTGCAGAGCAAGACTCCCTCTACCCTTCAGACATGCACACTGCTTTTTGCTCAGTATTCACTGACTTCTCTACATTACAGTCTTATAAAATATGGGAATATGGAATCTGTGCATATGTGCAGCAACTAGCACCTCTTCTCCTCTCCAGAAGGTCTTTACCTATTTGCTCTCTATTAATTATTATTGGAATGTTGTACGCTGCATATGTATAGATTTTCATGTATGGTAGAGGGGTTTGCATTTCTTAGACAATACCTGTACAAATCAGCCATTAATAATCCCAAAGGTTTACAATTGGGAATTTAGATTAATGCTCGGTGACCTGCACATCAAGAAACATGCAATGTCCTATGAATGTCATTCAAATATTGTGCAAATGACTTGACAATAACAAACCTCTTATTGACAAATACATTTCACTTGAATGCTGGATAAATGACCAGAACAATTTCCAGAGGTTCATTCTGTAATCCCTTCAGTTGTAAATGTGAACCTAGCTTAGTGTTCATTTATTAACAAATTTTATTTCTAAATCTCAATAATATAAATAAAAATTTAGTATCACATATGTACTTAGACTTTCTGCAATCAAAGTGTTTTTTTTATGCATGAGGCAAAAAGCAGCCACTAAATGTGACTGCCCCGGGTATCTACAGTTGCCACAGTTTCAACAATTGGCCTCTGAACATTTATTTTACTCTGTTAATATGAGCTCATTGCCGTGTAAAATTAAGCACCCTTATCCCTCAAGAAAAATTCTTTCTTTACACCTAGACTTCCAGAGAGCTCATATGGATCAATATGATGTCATTAAGCCTTGTTGTTTGATCCTAAAAATCTTCTTTCTCCTAATGAGTTTCTTTTCCTTTTTGTTGAAGAATTAGGTATTAGTCAAACTAAATTATCCTCTTTCAAATTCATGTCAAACATTTATTCTTTATTGAAAACATAAATTGCCTGGTTTCCATGTTCATCCGGTATCTTGAATACCTTGAGTCACTGACCCAGAACATATAAGCAAATTTTCAATGAAGTGAGGAAACTGCATAATGGTTTTTGATCATTTTGTCTGAAAGCTCAGAATGTTTAGGTGAGCTATTAGGACACCCAGTCAACTAATATTTCCACATAAGGAAGCTCAGTAAGTACAATCTCAGTTGAGGTTTCCATTATTGTTGTTTGAGAATCAAAAACAGGGCAATACAGGGCACCAGCTTATGAACTCTATATGACCAAAGCAAATAGGTTTTGATGCCTAAACAATCCATTGTGGCATCACATGTTTACCTGTCATATAAATCTATAACACAGACCCACCGTATTGACCCAGTAACTGTGTGTATATTATACAATATGTATGTCAGGCAGTAAGAAGCATACTTTCAGAACAGAACTAACTGGATGGATGAGCCTGTGTAATATCTTTCCTCACTGCCTATATAATCTTCCAAGTGATAAAAAAACATTCTGTCTAATAAACGTCAGCACATGGAGAGAACTATATTCAAGTAGAAGGCAAAAAATGAGGAATATCAATCCTTTTTATCTTAGCAACTATAGCCTATTTCATTTCCTTAATAAAAGTGTTGGAATGTAAAAAGGTACAAGTTACAAAGTATTGTAATAGGACGTAAGTGGACAACAATTATGACTGCCATGTCAAAAGTCTTTTAAGGATTTCCAAAGTGCTCAAATTTTGCAAGCTGAGCCAGGGATAAGCTAAGACAAAGTGCACAGTGTCCTGTTTCTCCTGCAGTGTGGTGTGGTTTTTCCCTTTGAATTATCCATTTCCCTTAATAAATAGATCATAATGAACCTCTATGGCCTTTCTTGGGATTTTTAAGGATAAATAGAGATGCCTTTTCCGTCATATGTGCAAACTGGAAATTTTGACACAAGATTGTCAAATTCCTTTATGCTTCACTATGGTTTCATCTTTGTTAAATAATGTGTGGACTTCTTCCATAGTAAGGGTGTTTGAAAACTTTGACACATGATTGTTAAATTCATGAGATCATTTTTTTCATTGGAGAATGTTCTCAATGGGACTTCTTTGTGGGCTTTATTATTTCTATAGATCACATGTCCAAACAGCTGTGCAACCAATGGCAAAATTAAAATCTAGCAAACAGAGGTTCTAAAATCGTCTTATCATTATATTTACCTGTGGGGCAAAGTTTTTATAGCTATGTCCCTGAACAGTGTACGACTATCAAACTGTGTCCTATGAAAGCACATGTCCTATAATAATTACAGGTCCCATAATTATCCACACGTTAGCTGGCTTTGTTATAATGTGTCCTATTTGTGAAAATATTATACTCCATATCTGAGTTATTCTTGCTAAATGGCTATCATTTGAACCTTAGAATGCCAACGAGACAAAAGAAAGTATATTAGAGAAATATATCATCAAAGTAAAACCATTTTACAATTTTACATTCTATGTGTGTATAAAGTATGCTCAGTTGTTTTCTGTCCTATTGGTTCCTTCATTACATTTCAACATTACAAATAGAACAGAGATAGATACAGTTCTGTGACTGCAACACTACTTAGACCATGTTGGTGGGGCAGACATATATATATTGTATATAGAGGCCTGATTTATTGAGACTGGAGAAGATAAATTATTATGGGGAAACCTTGAATGGATTTCTTAAAACCATTTGCTCCTAGTTGATAAAATTTTTCAATCCTGGAGCAAATCATTTCAGGTTTGTTTGATCATGCAGGTTCACCCATGATGATCTATCTTTTCCAGTCCTGGGGAGTTTTACTAATTCAGGTCCAATGTTTCTTTGAAACACCAACATGATTGTAAAAAGAATTGGAAAAAATCCTTCGGAAGACGACACTTCAATTAAATATATGTTGTTGAATCTGACATGAACATGGCTTATCTGTACTAGTGGATTCAGAGATCTGTGCATATTATTTAAAGCTAAGCTCTCACCACAGAGACCACTGCCTGTCCCTATGGCTCATTTTAGTGATCATCCCCATTTCTCATGTTTCAAACATGTAGACCAGGGAGAACGAGGTTCAGAACTTAGCTCATATAAAGACATAAGACAGACACCTGAATTCTAATTATGGATACTGCATAGAATGCAAGTGGCAATGTTTTCTAGATGTCATTTGCAGTTCCCTTTTGCATAAGTGCCACCTGTTTTGTCATGTGATAATTTTGGAAAAAAATAATGCTAAAGTTGCTGTTGGAAGAGACTTGTGTGATCAAGAAACAAGGGAAAGATTGTTGGTTTCCTTTTTTTTCAATTATTTAAGCCCTTGATTTGTTCAAACATCATCTTTACAAATACCCCTAGAGTTCATCTAGACATAAATATTCATTTGTCCCCTCCAACCTTGTTTCCCTAGGCTCCAGCTCAAAAACACCATTATGGTTAATACAGCCATGTTCAAGTATCATGTCTTGCTGAATAGCCTTGTTTGTAAAGTCAGATTTACAAATGAAAAATTATTTTTTTCCTTTATAGGGGAGTGATTCTCTGTAAGACTAGTAGTCATTAATATTAACTGTGGTCTCCTTGGAGTTGATTATTCAATCACTGCCATACCAGATCCTGTTTTGTACTGTGTCTCTGTCTGGAGTCAAGCATTTCCTCACCACTACTACTACAGCCTGTATACAACAATGGGGTGCATTGTCAGTTATGGTGGAGTAATTTGAAAGGCTGCTGATGTCAGGGACTGTACCACTCAGACAACTACAAACCAATGAGAACAGCAACATTACTTGTCTAGTACTCACCTGAATGCTCATTCACCTCCATGCAGTCAATCCTCAGACAAAAATAGTTCACCTTATTTTCATAGGTTTTTGTAGAAGTGGTCATTATATCATGAATTATTAAAGTCCATAGTCATGATACTAACTGTCGCTCAATGGGACTCACAATCTAATGTCCTTACCATAGTCATATGTCATCTAAGGTCAATTGTTTTGGTGAAGCCAATTAACTTAACTGCATGTTTTTGGGAGGAAACCCACGCAAACACGGGGAGAACCTGCAAACTCCATGCAGATAGTGCCCTGGCCGGGATACGAACCTCGGATCTAGTGCTGCAATGGCAAGTGTGCTAACCTCTGAGCCACCATGCTGCCTTCTTTTCAAATGGGGATCACAATTTTTTACCACTTTTGTGCCATCAAATTCTATTTTACAGAGAACTAAGTTCTTCTTCCTAAGGAAGCCTTCATCTGAGCCAATTTGGGGTGGAAGCCAAAACTCTATGAAAGAAAACGATTAAAAATATACACTGACAATATTTCTCACTCCAAAACCCCAAAAAGAACATTGGTCATTTGGCCAAAGAGATATGACATTTTGTATTTAAAATAAATAATGGTATAATTCTACTTTGCTAAAATGCCCACCTTTTTATACTGGCTTTCATAGAAGCTTTCAAATAGCTTATAGATGCTAGTGTCCTTTTATTCTATACTCTTTTGAGATAGAATTGGATACAAATGTAGGTAAGTAGAAATGACCTTAGTTTGGCAAGGTCCTAGGCAATAATATTTCAGTAGCTCTAAGTATTTTACCAGATGTTGCAAAATGCCGTGCAAGGCTAGGATGAGAGAACGGAAGAGGAAAACCAAAATCTGGCAGTACAGCTATGTTGCCAATGGTACACAGCTGCTCTTTACAGTCTGTCCAGTTGATTTCAGAAGGACAATGTTAGCCCAGTCTTTGGAGACATGACGTATTCACAGAGCTACAGTGAAGTGACACTGGTTGACTGACTTTGACAGGACCTGTTGAGTATCATTAAATCTGCAGAATACCAAAGGGGTTATATATTATGCCCAGAACGTTTATGCAATTCCGCGTGAATACCACTTATGTTTGCTTTTGTGTACCAGCTAAAACCAACATAGAGTTTGTTTTAGGAAAATGTATTTTGACATAGTTTCCAATAAAACCAAGTAAGTGTACTTACTTTACAGTCTCCATTCTTTGCTATAAGCTTCCAAGAAATATAAAATGCAGAGGTCTAATTTGTGCTGTTACCATTTAAATGATCTATAAATTTTAGGCTCCATTTGCATTAAGTGAACTTGTATTGGAACCTGAATAGTAAAGAACTATTGCAAAGAATATGATTTCACCAAATACTTAAAGTTAAGGGTTTGAATATATGCTTTTTACATAAATCATCTCAAGGCTTAATCTCTTGTGTGATCAAACTCTTTGCTACCCATGGGTGTACTGCCTGTGGTCTAGGTTACCAAATAGAGTCCTGGGCCAAAACTCCACATTTCTATTGGAATGTACTGAAAACAGTGTCATAAAATATCAGAACAAATTATAAACTTTGGAATCCTGATAACACAACCAATTCAGTCTTATGAAATGCAAATTTAAAAAAATAGTTCACCCCTGGGGTAAAATTTGCAACACAATCCCTGTGTCTGTAAGAGTGCTGGTGCTTAGTTAGTTCTGTGTTGGAAATGTAAACTAAATTTGCCAAAAAGGATGGATCTAAATTCCTAATGCTATATAAAACAGTGTTGATGTTTTTTCCTGCCTATTTAAACACATTAAAAAAAACTAAATTCAAAGCATTAATGAAAAAGGGTTCCTTGAGCAATGAACAATTTGGGACTGTCAGGTCAGTTTATTTGACACCAGTGGTCTTTTCGACTATCTGTAAGAATGGCATTCTTCCCACCACCCAGTAATGTAACCCTGCCTTAACATGTAACCATGTCTTCCCACTGACCACCACACTAATATACCATGAGCTGTGAATATAAAAGTAGAGATTCCCTGAAGAATTGAAAGTTATTTCAAGGGTTTCCCCATATATAAAAAGGTTGAGAAAGGCTGCTCCAAAGCAATGGATCTGAGGAATGGATGCCTTCTATTTGGTTCTCACCCTGCTCACAAAGTGTATGAACTAACAGAACATCATGAATAAATGAAAAGTTAGTTTCAATACACACATTCCAGGGACTTACTTCCAGAATTTCAGGTCATTATCTTGTCCCATTTAAGTATTTGTTGTCATTTCATCACACCATCACATGAAAGCCAACATAATGATTACCACCTTTGTTGGGTTCTGCATGGGTCTGCTACATTTATTTAGACAGCAAAAATAATTAATAAATGGGCTTTGACTGTGGAGAGAAGAAACAAGAGATTACACAATTCACTTATATGATATATAGCTAACTAAATACATTCAGAGAAATGTTAATGCTGTTTTCGTTGTTTCCTTTTACTCTGAGATTACCAGACACTTTCTTTGAGCTTTCCGTATTCCTCTACGTAAAAACCTCTTGATTCTCATGGGTTGGCTCCAGAGTATTTGCACAAGGCTTTTAAAGAATTGCGCAGGTTTATTTAAGTGCCCTAAGCAGAAAATGTATTGAAAGCCCTACTTTACTCAGTTGACAAACAGCCATTGACCTATTGGGTAACAGCAGCCTTGCACCATAAGAAATGTGTCCAGCATAGGACACCTAATAATAATACCCACCTGAAAATAGCTGCAATGCAGATACAGTTTCAAACACCCAAATGGACTTTCAAAAAAGACATCTTTATTTTTTTTTATGGATCCATGCTAAATTTAGGTTGATACAAATAAAAAAATGTGCATGAACTTGTCTCAGAAAATACTTTCATAGGCTAATATATAGACGTCTTTGAAAATAGACATGATGCCTTGGGCACCACCCTATCGAATTATGCATGACGAACTATAATGATCTCAAAGCTGAAAATTATTCTTTGAAATCCCACATGGAATATATAGATGGGGCAGGCACACACATTAAAATCTACTTTCTGAAACAGTGGAGAATTGCAACACTTTTCCACTCATTATTTCCAACAAACCCTTAAGCCCCATTCAGAAGTCAGTTGGGCATCAGATGAGTATTGCTGAAAACAATCTTTTGTGATCGTTTCCAGTGACAAATGAATAAATGCGCAGCACCTTTCTTTTCAATGGAGAAGTGATGGGGGTAAATGAGAGAACGGCAGACCTCTGGGATCTCTTCTGTAACTTCTGTGACCTTATCAGGTATTCATCAATCAGCCATATTAACCTGGAAAGAATGGGATCCATGGAGCCTTGCTCTCTTGTCCTAAATCTTTAGCTATTTTAACTATTCATCGTTTATTTAGATTATAAAATAGAAAGAAGCCTTTATCTGCCATATAAAAACAGAACTTTTTATTACACATTGATAAATCTTTAAAATCTGCCTGGATCTTTCCCTTTTTCAGTTCTCAATATAAATAAAAAAAACAAGAGACTAGCTAAAACAATACTAACTTCTAATAACGTTTTGGAATATAAAAAATATATATATAAAATTGTTAATATAATAACAAAAATTGTATATATAATAAAAATGAGATATTTGGATATATATTGCAGAGGGAATCATAGAAAAGGGAAGAGTTTAAAAACTGTCATTATCATAGTCTTACATTGATGCTCTAAAGAGAACCATATGTGTCCCAAATGTCAAGGGATGTTTAGCAAGACATCTCAACTCTCATAAAAAAACACATTTTGTTATAAATCAGCAAAATAAAATATTGGGCACACAAAGAAGAACATAGTGTATATGACTATGATAACTCTGGTATAATAATAATCAAAGCAGCAAAGTCCACAAATTCAAGTATAATATATCATAATCTGTCGAAAAATCTTGAAATCCAAGTGTGGCTTTTATTTTTCCATAATGCTTTTCATGAACAGTCACCTCTTTATCAGATAAAAAAAACTTCAAATAGTTGAAAATACCTATAACAGATGGTATCATAGTGAAGCATAGCAATATTTAGCCATCAACAGGATATGATTTTGACTGGGTCATTAACAATGATCTACCAATCCTAATATCTTCCACTAATTCTCCTATTAGGACCCAAGGAGCTCTACTTTAGTTTTCTCTAGACTAGTCACACTGGTCTTGTTCCTGTGTCCTGGCTTATAGTATGCTGGATGACTGTTATTTTAGTTGAGACAATCCATCCTGTTCTGTTTTAGATATCAATAAATGCAAAAACCATACCTCCATGTCTAGTCTGTATGGACAGTATGGGGACTGGCAGACCTAAATCCATACCTCCATGTCTAGTCTGTATGGACAGTATGGACAGACCTAAAACCATGCCTTCATGTCTAGTCTGTCTGGACAGTAAGGAGACCAGCAGACCTAAAAACATACCTCTATGTCTAATCTGTATGGACAGTATGGAAAACTACCTACCTAAAACCATACCTCCATGTCTAGTCTGTATGGACAGTATGGAGACCGGCAGACATAAAACCATACCTCCATGTCTAGTCTGTTTGGGCAGTATGGATACCCGCAGACCTAAAACTGTACCTCTATATCTAGTCTGTATGGACAGTATAGACAGCAGACCTGACAAATTCAGGCAGTCTCCATTATGACACCAAAGTAGAATCCAGTGTAGGTATACTTTGGCTTTGCACATTAGTACAGTCTTGGCCCCCAATACAAATAAAATAATTTATAAAGGGGCAAACAAGGTGTTGTTGTCCTTTATACACGATACCATTGTTCATTTTGCCTTATTTATCAAATGGTAATCAGCTGAAAAAAACTTACAGCCAGCATAGATACAAAATGGTATAATCAGCCTTATCTTCATTTCATAGATTGCCAGATAGCATTCACCTAATTTGGAAAGAAGATACAAGCCAGGATACTAGGAGGAAGGGAAGACATGAGATAGATCAGAAACTAACTATAGGCCAGATAAAAAGATAACAGTTTATCATGGCTGGAGCGGCAAGGCTTAATAGGTAGGGGCAGTGTATAATATACTATTTCAAGATTATTTTTTGACTTTATGGGTGATATTTGTTTGTGTCAAGAGTTTCTCTCCAATCAAAACAGGGGAAAAATACTGCAAAAATCAAAGCTTTGTTGAGATCTCAGAATACAAAATCTTGGAGACAATGGAGAACAAAATTGGTGAAGAGGCAGAAATAGGAGTTCCTCAAGTTCAGATACCATCAGGGCTGCTTCTAGGCATAGGCCACCTAAGCAAGTGTCCAGGATGCCATCTAGTGGTAAAATTGTGGGTTGCAGTCTTTGACTGTGAACACTGATGGGAGAACAATGTGTGCAGTAGGGTGATGGACACTGGGGAGAAAGCTGCCTCATGACAGCACAGACAGTGCTTAGCTGGATGTAGCATCATATGGTTGAATCCTTGAAAACAAAAAGTTGCAATCCCATATACAGAATAAGATGACCTCTTGGTTGGTCTTCCTATGATTATCATTGTATCATTTCACTTTTTAAAACTGAAAGCCATTTACTAAGCGTGCACTCCACATGTAAATCAGAAGAATTGCTCCATACCATTATACTCCAGAAATCCATTTTCAATCCATTATTGCCCAGAAAACTGTTCTGTGTTCTAAAAAGTTTAATTACATAAAACTTTGTGATTGTATTCTGTTGATTTGTAATAGGCTAATCAACACTGCTTAAACCTGATTGAGCCCAGTGCTTCAGGATTATCTCATTTCTTTTACTGAAATTACATCTGACAGTTGTCTAACAAAAATCAAACATTGTACAGCCTGGGAGATGGAAAAGGAGGGCATATGGAAAGATGTTTAGATTAGAATAACAGTAAAGTGTCTACATCAGTCTCAATCAATTAAACTACCATGAAAGTAATGTTTAAATAGTGACATACTCCAGAAAGAAAGAATCAATTTGATCAATTAAGTTCTGCTTATTACTTCCGGAAGTGCTCCTAAGGTTCAGTCATTTTTGAGCGAGTAGTTTTGGAATTTGGTATATGCAAACAATAGTTTGTACAACACATGTTCAACTGCAGTAGGTTTCAAAGATTGCTGTTCTTAATGTTCCAAAAAGGTAAATGTAAGTACTAAGAATGAACTTCTCTTGCTCATTCCATTTCCATTTCCGAACATATTATCTGCCAAAAATCTATTCCTGTTCTGCAGTTGTAATCTCAGACACTGTAATCAGCACCTATCCTTATTGAAAAGAGGAAACGAGGATCTTCTGTAGTACCAACACACTGTCAAAGAAGGACAATTCTGCTCCTCCAAGAATGCATTACAATTAGTGAGCATTGTTATCCTAGTACAGGTTGTGTAATACTGAAATAATCACCAGTCGAAATTAAAACAATCAATCTAAGAAAATAAAAAAATATATAAAGCCACCTAATTTAGGGACTGGTAAAGATAGGTGAACTCACAAAAGTTTAGTCTTCCAATGAGTTCATGAAATTTGTAAATGAGTTTGTGAACTTCTTTATGTTCATCATAAACTCCACCTAATCCAACTGGAGGCAAATGTTGCTGTTTTATGGCCAATAGCCATTTTACTGTTACATCATTGCATGCCATTCTGGACACTGTAATGGTTGACATGTACTAATGCCAATTAAAAGTTTAAAGGGCTTTAAACTTTTAGCCCTTTTGGGGCTAAAAGCATCTTTCTTCAAGCATGCTTCTTCAAGGCAAATATAAAAAATACCAATAAAACACACAAATCCAACAAATACCATGCGTGTTGGATGCCTTAAAGCTGTATGCAATGTGACAAAACAGTGCAATTTTTAAGGTTAGCCTCAGTGACATATATGGCTGTGAATTTGCAGGTTTTCCTAACATTTAGCTTGACTTACCTACAGCAGATGCAGTAGCTCTGCAGTTTTTTTAAAGTTACTTTAAGTTACTTTGTGTTGTGACAACTGTTTTTTTTCATCATATTCATCAATTATTTCATATTCATCACGTATATTTCTGTCAAATTCTCATAGACATTTTGGTGAGCTATGGTGGTGACTGCAAAAGAGGAAGATGAGGAGGCAGCATTAGCAGCACAAGTGGCAGAGAATTGGTGCTCTGTGTCTGGATAGAGGAATAACAAGAAGACTGGGTGATCCACTCCACTACTTCCAGCTTATGATCTAGATCAGGGGTGCCCAACAGGTGGATCGCGATCTACCAGTAGATCGAAAGGGCGGAGGAGTTATTAAGTCCAAGTTTTTATTGTTGGTAGATCATTTTGACTAGATCATTTTAAAAGTAGCTCGTAAGCCAAAAAAGTGTGTGCACTCCTGATCTAGATGAATAGCATGGCCACCCTGAAAAAAAATCAGGCAGATTTGATCTACTATGAGATTTTGCATTCTGACCACCCTGGGTGTGTAGAAGCTTTGTCTTCCCACTAGGCCTTTGTGACATTTTGGGGGGTAATATGAAGAATACTTTTCGTATCAATTAGGAAACTAAATATGTGGTGCCTGGGTGTCCGAACTACAGAAAATAAACATTAACAGACTGTCAGACAGACAGAGTGTTTTTTTACAGATGCATACATGCTATCATGTAGCTAAAATTAAAAAAAAAGCCTGATGGCATTCTCATTTCATATAAAAATGCCCTAAAATTCATATATATGTGAACGCAGCTTAAAAAAACCCTCCTCCCAAGTACTTTTTCAAGAACAATAGTGGATCTTCAAGAGTAAGAGGGGAGTGTGGCTGCTTTAAATTGTAGGACTGAAGGGTTTCAGACTAGACCCAACTTTGCAATCTCATTAAAATCAATCCTAGGTGACCCAAACCGACTATATATTATTGTATGCCAAAGCATAGATAGGGTTTACTTTTAGCCACAGAAGCTCATGTAGAAAAAAAACAGCAGATAAAGGGATATAGACAACTGAATTGAAATGCAAATCTTGCTTGGCCCTGCACCTGCCCACCTCTCAAGTCTCTCTATTGTTCCTTTAGTATGGTAGAATGTCCCGACTTAGTAAAGTTGGGTTTCTTCTTGACTTTGATATTTGATCTGTACATTCTCTATCTACTTCATTAACTGCAAAGACAACAACTACAAATCTCTTCTTAAGTCTTAAACAGGGCACAGCTTCGATTTTCATTACCCCGATACGCTACTTTGCCTAGAGTTCATGTGTTAAGTGACTTATTGGTCATTAAATGAGAATCATCAAAAATGCTTTTTTAATGTGTAATGAGCTGAGCAGGCACAATATACAGCAATGCTATAAATTGTGACAGAATTATAGGAAAAAACATACTTTATATGAATACCTTTATCTACTGAACTGATTCTGCACATTCTACATACTATAACAAAGGACTTTGTGTACTTTGTATCAGTAGTTGTTGTTTAAGGCAAATATATGGTATGGACCGCTTAGAAAATTACTTGCTAAAAGCTCAGTTTAAAATTTCGGGATGGAGTTTCTTGCAGGTATGGAAATAGAGTGATTGTCTACAACTGTAGAAACCCTACACCATATAAACCATATAGAGCCTGCAGGCCGCATACGGCCCAATAGGGATGTTTCTCCAGCCCTTTAGGTGGTCTGCAGCTCTGGCCAGTGCCACCCCGAGCAGGGTCAGGAGAAGGCCCCCGCTGGGGGGGCGCACCGGCCAGAGCTGCGGAACACGTCCCCTGGATCTGAGCCTGTGATGGGAGAGTGGATGGGTTGTGTGCAGTGACACAGCCGGCCCACTCTCCCATCGCAGGCTCAAATCTGCGATGGGAGAGTGGGCGGGATTATGCCATCATGACGTCACGTCATCACAGAGTGTAATGTAGTAATGATGTGATTGATTTCATGCTATTTATTTAGAAATGTGTAGGAAGTGTCCAAATGTACTTGTCACTGCCTGGTTGTTTTGGTCTGGTGACAATTATCCTAGTGTTGCTGGAACATGTCTCTGTTTGGATAGAGAGTTGTTTGTCTGAACCTATCCAGTTGTTTGGGTTCAGTCTGAAACTTCTATCCGAACAACAATGGGGGAAATTCTAGTGGTTTGGTATGGTGTCAGGAAATTTGCAAAATGCACCACAAGCACTGACAAACCTAAAAGGTCAGACAAGTGTACTTTACAAGTTCTTCCTAACAAATAAGGCAAGTCTTAAATCAGAGGAAAAAGGTGTTGCTATAAATGAATTAGCGGAAACAAAATGCCCCTGGAGAGGTCTTTATAAAAGCCCTGGGCCCCCGACCAAGGGCAGAAGGCTTTGCAGAGGTTTTACTAAAAATTAGAAATGTCCTATTGCTTGGGCAGAAGGCCGTAAACGGGTCTTCCTAAAACATATTTAGGTCTCACAGAATAGGCACATGGCTGTGGAGGGGCTTGGTAAAAGATTAGTTAGATCGCAAAGCAAAGGCTAAAAACCTTGGAGTGGGGTCTTCCAGAAAATTAGAGCATTATCTCCTATAGTTTAACTTTGTTTGGGTGAGGGGTAGAGAAAGATTAGAGGGTGGCTGATTTGATTGAAGGGATGAAAGCTATGACAAGTGCACTATGACAGCTAGGCAGCCCAGAATCAGTAATTTAGTAATCAGAATTATTTCAGAATGCAGATATGCTGAAGTGGGAACACATAAGCAGCAGCAGTACATCAACTCATGCTCTGTCATTGACAAAGACTTAGCTGCAGATAATCAGTGTAATCTATTAGGGGAATGTGGAAGTCATTAGGGATGCACTTTACTAAAAGTCATAGCATTCAGCAATAAGTCATTTTGATGTCTAGCATTTTACTTTGTGGACAGGTGGTTGGTCCTGTCTGTCATCTATATAAAACTCTCTATATGTATCTGTACAAATTTTAGTACTTCTAAATTCAGCAAAATACAGATCCCTCTTTCACCCACTCAGTACCAACACAACTTCCAGGCCCAGAAGAAAAAGACTGCAATGAAAGCTAAGGCACACCTCTGTTTTTTTAGGGTCTGGGTTAGGGTATGTACCACAAAATGCAAGTATCCAATAGAATGTCTATAAGGACACTAGCACTATAAAATAGGTCCAAAACTTCCTCAGCAGAATGAAACCAAATATTTAAGCCAATTTTATAGTTGGCCAAAGTCAATCGGCACCATTAATGTATCCATTGTTCTTTCATAGTATTTAACTACACCAACTGAACTAATTGTATTTCATGTGACATTTTAAATGTAATGTTTGCATTTCTCCTTTTTCCTGTTTATTTAAGGATCTTTTTCTAGAGCTGCACTGACTTTCTGGAATGGTCTTTCACATCTTATTCGGCTTGCTCCTACTTTTGCTCCTTTAAAGGAGCACTCAAAACCCATCATTTTAAACTTGCCTACCCATCTTCTTCTAACTCTTAAAACCCTCACTACTTACCTACCATTCCATATCCCCCCTCCTATTGTGTGCTACTTCCCCCTCCTCCTAAAATGTAGGTTCTTCGGGGCAGGGTCCCCTCCTCCTCCTGTGTCACTGTCTGTATCTGTCATTTCAAACCCCTAATAAATGTACAGCGCTGTGAAACATGTTGTCGCTATATAAGTCCTATTATTATTACTATTATCCCATTTTTGTCTGACATACAGGGACGAGGACAATTTTTGAGCAGTAGGAAATTGTAGGAACCCCAGCACAAGTATCCCTAGTATACATTTAAGGTTTGCTTTGACAGCTAGCTGGTGGTTAAACAGTCAGAACTATCTTTTCCTCTTCTGCTTTGGAGATGTTTCCAGCAGACAGATTGAGACAGGCAATTAGTGTTTTATGAGTATTGGTCTGATTTAGGAAATCCTTGAAGGTTTTACTTAGTTGTGTGAGCTGGGGGAAAAGGATAAATATTTGTGGTGACTGTGTAAATAAGAGTTTAAAGCCAGAACATGACTTTGAGGTTTGGCATGGACGGCTAGGGCCTACCCTGTCAATGCCCTACTAAAAGACGGGGCCTATGTGTGGTGTGCTGCTGAGTCTTCTTGCTTGTCATAAGAGAAAATCTTGGAAAGAGAATTTATAGAGTGAGTCTTCTGGACTGAAGAGTGTCTAGAGAGAGATGCAATTAAATTGTTCTAGGCATTGCAATGGAAATTATTGTATTTAAATCAAGATCCAGCTTCTTTGAAAAAGCATCTAGTAGGGCCTAAGTGTAAGCTTTTCTGTGACAGAACTCCCTTGCTTCAGATACCTGAAAGTTTTGTAACAGTATTATTAGGGAGCATAACGTGACCAATGATTAGGCCATAGAGCTCCTATAATCTCACAATACCTTTCAGTGATTGCTGTGCATAGTGCCTGTGTAGGTTAAGATTCTACTAATGAACTAGCTAGTTATGTCTACAAACCATTATAAAACAAGATTTTCTTGATCAACGATTTAGAAAATTCAGATCTGCATTACTATTGCTATTATCTTGTTTATCCTACATTCAAATCTTTCTATTTTAAACTACATCTATCACTAAAATCTTGAAAATATTGATACAACTTAACTTTTCCTTCTACATATCAAGGACCAGACGCTGAGATGTGGACGCTGCCAGCATAGCTGGTACTGGAGCATGTAGGACAAGCAATTAACCATGACTGTTAAAAAGTACTTTAATCACAAAAACATTAAAGAATACCACATTTGTAAAACATTAAAGAAAAAACTAAAGGGAAAAGACAACAGCTATATTTTCATGTATAGAAAGTGCTAATTGCTTTTTGCATTTTATTGACATTGATCATTATGGATACTGATTCAAGTCTGCTAGAGGAATTTGTACCTCGTGTAATCTAAGCACTTGAAGTCATTATTAATAACCTGCACAACATGTAACAGGCCTTTCAAACACTTTTTTATTTAAAGTACCATATTTCATTTTACAGTAGGAAAGTCCTATAACTTTGAACTTCAGTGTCGAGATTTATTGTTTCACAACTTGATATTCTCAGATCATGAAAGTAAAGGGTTTTCTTTTCCCATAACCGCAGACGTTCATACATGCTGGAAACAATCTACTTAACTCACAGTCTTCTCATCTTTCCTAGGGCACGTTTTGCACCTGCACTGCGAAGTAACTGGATGAGTTCATTGATAAAACTGGATGCCTTTTTGCCCCGGCACAGAGCTAGCAAATGAACTTGATAAATCCTCTGTGAAGCGAGTGAAGGGACAGACAGACAAACAGAGAATGAGAGAGACAGATAAACACAGAAAGTTGAATTCTACACCCCCCTCTCCCTGGCTTTGCTCCCATGTCTATTTCAGCCAGAATTGGAGAACGTCAGCCAAGAAAAATGAAAAAAAAAAGAAAAGGGAAAAAAGGAAACAAAACAAAATAAAATATCCCCCCTCCTCTCCCAATAATAAGGGGGGTGGGATGGGGCTGTTGGCACTGTTAGAATGACGTCGTGTCTCTTGCTGCCCCTCCTTCATTGGGGATGTGAGCTGAACGGCGGGATAAAACCCAGCATGTGTGAGGGGACGGGGGCATTGTGAGACATGGAGAGCATACGGCCTGCCGCTCCACTGCGGAGCATCATCCTGCTGCTCGCTTTCTGCCAAATTACTCTGCAAGGAGGTGAGTTGCTTTGCACTGCTGTGCAACTTATCCTAATTCTCTACCATTTTCATAGGCACAGCATAACCACCTAATACTTTTCATTTGACTTATGCATTCAAAGTTTTTCCATGTGTTATACTTTTATTACTTTTTGTTTTTATGCAGGACATCATTGCACTTATCATACACTAATCAATATTTATTTTATTGCCAAGGTGTACGACATTAATGCAATAATGTGTATGCAGTCATACATTGTCATATGTCATTTGTAATAGCAATGCATATTGAGGGTTATTGAAATAAAATCAGGTTTGTAACAATCCAAAGTAGCCAATCAGATTCATTCAAATGCAGGCAGGGTTGCAGATAAAACATGTTGCAGAATGGCAGGTATAATACATGAGTTGAGGATGAAATGACACATGGTGACATACAGGTACGTGACTCTTAGCATCTAGAATTCACCTTTTACCAAACTGAATACAGTAAATGGAAAACTGACAGGTAGCTATAAGTGAATGACCTTTGCACATTTAGGTATTAATCTTTATTTTACCTTTCTAAATGAAGAGTATGATTAGCATCACTAAGCAGTTGTAAAAACTTTCAACTATAAATTCTATACCACAAATATTCTGTTTTCATTCCTAGTGGAATCTCACAAATTTTACCCTATACAATTCATGTTCTGGCTTCTGCAGAGAACTATGGCATGTTCCAACCAGCCCTACAGGGAATCCCACTTAGAAGCATCCTTCATTCTCACATTGGTCCTTTAAATATATTTTTGCATCTTACAGCTTAGCTCATGCATGCAATAGGATCATACAACTAAGGAAAAAGGATAAGCCGATGCTTGACTCACGGTATAATTAATGTTTTTACAGTCACATGTGAAATCACACATGAAACTGATATTCCCAAGCAGTGTAAAGAAGCTTGAACTGTATGGGACCCCGTGAACAGCACACAATACCTGTTTAGAATAAAAGGCTTACAGTCATGCACATTTACTATGTAGTGCAGACATATAGCAGGTACTTTTTTGTATTTTAACCTCTAGACCTGTATTTTATCACCCATTCAGTGCAAGGGACATTGTGATAGAAAATGAGAAAATTGACTCAAGGCCAATGCATTATAAAGTCACCAACTTTCTCAATTCTCAACAGACATCATAGCTTTAACCCAATATTGTAATTATGACAGCCGCAATTGTGATCAGCTGCAGCCTTACCAATAATAATTGACATGTCCATGTATGCTGTGACATCCTATATGAGTTAATATAGATTTCTATTGAATACCTAAGGCAGAACAAGCAGAAACTATCCTTCAGCAAACAACTAAAAACTGCACAAACATCAATCATCATCATTTCTTTTTTCATCAGTCTTGCTGAATAAATCCACATAGGAAAGCCAAAGTTTAAACTTTAACAGAAAAAACATATAGATTGCACATACCTGTTACATCTAGCACTGTATATATCTTCTTGGATAGCTCTATGAAATATGTGGATTAGATATTTCACCTCCAAAAAAAAAAAACTCATTCCATTAAGCATGGCAATTTACTTAGCAGAGTTTAGACACAGCAGAAAGTTAGTTGATCAAGTAGTACAATGAGTTGAATGCTATAGCACTCATAGAGGGCTGGGTCTGGGCTCTCAGAGGAAGCAAGTGTATGAATCACTGCCAAGTTTACATGGATAGTAAGTGCATATTAAAGTAAATTTCACAGTGATTTACAACAAATGTCTTGTTTATTGGTCAAAGCTGTGCACAATGGAGGAATTGAAATGTACATTTCGCACTAATGAGAAATGATGTCATTTAGTATATATGTAACTTTGACATGCAAACATATTTCACACTACACAGAACACTTGTATACAGATCATATAAAGAAAAATCCCTGGTATTTTACAAGATGTGATGTAAAACGCAAACACATTTAACCTTCAGGTTTCACTACACACTACTAGAGACATTTATTTTTAGAATCAGAGAGATCAAGAGATTTATGTAGACACATGGGATACAGTTATGGATGCAAACAGTTATGATTATAACATCTATCATAGTGTAGCAGACATGCAGTAAAAGCTGATGTGTGATTGCTGTGGGTCAGTTAACCCTACAATATTCAGTAAAGTATTTAAAGTCATATTCAATTACCATATAGCATTTAGTATGCACACAAGATACAAGTACCTAGGCACACTTAATCCATTTGTTTTTCCATTATCCCATTCCAATGGATTGACTTAGCCTTTTCTACCAGCCAAAATCAAATGCCTTTAATTAAATCTTATAAACATTTCCCTTTGGCTAAGCTTTCACCACTAAATATGTGTACACAGACCCTGATAATGACTGAATTGCTTATATTTGGTGATCTTTAATGACAATAAAATGTTATATTATAAGAATGTATAGCTTTAATCTCTGTTTTGCATGCACCACTTACTGTCTTAAATAGGTGACTTTAATATGTTTACATTTATTATACCCTTTTATATTTTAAGATCCTTTGTATCTTACTTAAAACAAATGTGCTAAAGTGTCGTGTACATACATTATTGTATCCAGTCTGAGAGGCTTGCAGATTTTTTATATAGCCATTACTTACTTTAAAGTATGCTGGTTGCCTTTTTGTAATGGTGACTGGTTTTTAAGCACAAACAATTATTAAGTGAAGTTAAAATTACTTATCTGCAGAAAGTCCTGAAGTAACTCAATCAACATGATAGCCAGACTAGCTAGCAATTTCTAAAATTAAAGCTGGACACAGGGAATTTAGGAAAACAATTATCTTGCAGTAGGAAACCTACTGGAAAGATGAAGTTTACCTACCTTACCCTCTCACTTGCCCAGCAGCCAGCATAGCTCCTCCTCTTTTATCTGACCACCTATTTGTGGGCGGGTCTCCTGTGTGACTTACAGTGCAGGACTGTAGATCCAGCATTGTAGATGATGATGTCAGCACCTGCAACCCCAGCATTGAGCAGCCTATAGTGGGAGCTGTGGGGAATCAGTGTAATGGAGGAGGAGCCAGTGGGGGTGAGGGAATAAGTTAAGTGAATTTGGTCTTTACATCCCCTATATAGGCATTTACCCTTGCAGTTTTTTTTATTCAAATAATTAAGCTTTACATATATTAAAACTGTTTTCTTACATCTGTTTCTAATTAGTAATGATGCATATTGATTTTCTTTTTCTGTTACTCTCTCTTCCATTCACATCTATAAGTCAGCTTATGTACAATGCAATACAAATCATATATGCCACTCTGGATATGCATTGGTGTGGCATACAAACTGCTTCTAGAGGGAGAATCAACTAATATATTATTAGAAAAACTTTGCAAAAAGTATTTGAGGTACTATAATTTTGCAAAAAATGATCTTGCATACTATGTAATGTTCTTCGATATGGAATAATCCATGTTGTAAAGTAAACACTTTGCCTATGTGCATTCAACCATGATCACCTTTGCATTGGGGTAGGGCAGTGTGTAAACTGCAAGTTACAGCTTGAAGATTACACAGGGCTGAGGACTCACTTTTTCCACTGACGTGACAGTGCTAGTATACTTGAGAGGTAAGTCACTGTAACTGAGCTGGCAAGTGGGAGCAATGGGACCAAGTCACAAGCTTCCCTATACCAATAAATGCTCAATAGTTCTCTACTCCCCCAATGACCAACAGAAACAGAGGCGTTGGGGGAAAGTGAGTAGGTGCTGCTGGAAGGGCCATTGAAGTATACCTGTTACATAGACACAGCTCTGGTGTTCATTAAACTATAAAATAATGTTCATATAAGCCTAAAGCAATATGCATTTTTCTAATATCCTAAGCAACTGGGTTTGAAAGATTAAACTGCCCCAAACAGTTTACACTTTTGTACATTTCAATGGAACCCAAATTCGTCATGCATTGTTCTGATCTGGATATATATTATAGACTAAACAAAAAACATAAGTGCTAAATGCTGTTTTTCTGTAAACTGGCCTCACTTAATGGCTGATATGAGTTCATTATACAGGCTGGTTTAGGAATTCATGTTCTATATAACTGTTGACAGATTCGAACTTCTATAAAAGAATCTAACTTATATAAACCTGATCTGTAACAGTGACCACTGTCCACTATAAAGATTGCGGTCCAATGAATAGTCTGGACAGTAATAGGATACTGTTCTTTAAATTTTAGGCAATTCCATAGAACTTATTCTACATTTGAAGTATCCACACCCTAGGCCAAAATTCATTGACTTCTCAACCCTGTTTTTTGCTAGAATAGGTGTTCTAGTAAACTGTTCAGATTGTCTTAAATTGGACTCATCTAATAAGTAAAACATTAATAATCAGATTGCAAATAGTCACTATAAGCTATTATACATTATTACTTTTACAGAGAAATTATTAGAGCCATCCGCTGTCCGATACTATATTACAATAGACACTTCTCTATTGCACTTTGCATTGTCTTTTTAATAATCATGATTCTATTACAGGTTAGCATATCATATGTTTGGAATATTAAAATGGGCGCCCTATATAAAATCACTTTCACCTCCCGTGCTAGGTCGTTTGAACATGTTCTAGTAAAGGAATCACAATCTATGTTATTGTAAGATTTCTGTGCACGCCAAGCTCAAAGAGAACTATACTAAAGATCTGTTTCTGCAGAAATTCCAGATGTTTTCTGTCAAGGGAAGCAAAAGCTTTAACTCACAAGTGAAAGCTAACACATTCCCATTTGACACAAAAGCAAAAGCTTTAGCTGTTAACACCTTCTTGCCAGTGTGGAGGACCTGCATACCTATAGAGCTCAATGTCATTGTCCCCATTACCCCAAAAAATTCTGCTAGACTTTTAGAAAGAACCTCTGCTAAAAAAAAGTTCATTGCTTTAACGTAGCAAAGCCAAATCTGCTTAGTCATGACCACACAAATGTTTCTGCTTAGAATAATGAACTTTTTTTTTAATTTCTGGCAATATCTGAGTTAATAAAATAGTGTCCGCCAAGCAAAGGGTTGATTACAAAAGCAACATTCTCTCAGTTATGGATTAAGTTAGGCAATGATATGCACTATGGGTTATTCAGGGGGACATGCATAATGTTAACTAAGCCCTGTTAAGCAGATGTGTCCACTCTGGACAGGCTCATGCCTCTTTCCTATAATTGACTTCATTTTATTTAGATTTTCTGCATACTTGATGTTTGCAGATTATTACCCTGTTCCAAGTCTTTTCAGATAAGTCAGATCAATGCAGAAAGAAACACTTTGCACATTTGTAAACCTTCGGCATGGAAGATGAATCCAGATTTGTTTTTAGAGGATGCACTTATGTTTTGGTGTAAAGTTATTGCAAATAGCAACATAAAAACAATAACAGATGTTCTGCCACAGATCTGTTGCAATCTCTCCACATTTGTTTAAAATTTCAGGATCATTTGTCAATCTGGAGTTATATGATTACAATAGCCATGATGGAGTAAAGGCATTTTACTAGTGAATTTTAATTAAAAAAATAAATGAATTGTATTTATTATTGCAAGATGTGTACCTTTCTGGGTTTTCATTTTCTTGCAACAGTACAAGCTTCTACAAATATCTAAAAGGCATAGTGGAGATATATATGTATATATATATATATATATATATATATGATCATCTTTAGATTTGTGATGCTTCTTAGATTCTTCAGAATTTTATGGACAGGTGCATTGGACCTCCAGCCTGCTTCACATAGACTTTTAGAGGAATGGAAGACCTATCTGATGCAAACAAAAATTCAAACTTTCCACTTATGTCATAGTTGCATAAATCTGAACCAGTAAAAGAGGCGAATTCCCATAATCCACTGCCAACTACTCAGATCCTACATAAGTAGTGCTATCAGTCAGAACAATAAAATAGAGTCTTGGTGTACACCCATTATTTGAGGTATTGGCTTTTAAATAAGACCAAAGTTCTTTAGGAAGCAGCTAGTGTAACACATAATTAGTTATTACAGTGCCTGTGCAGATTTTGTGTACTATAAGTGACAGGTATGCTTTAGCAAAGTGATTTATAGCAACACAGTGCAAACAAAATAGCAGCATTGTATAACAAAATACATGTGAAGTATAAGCAAATTCCTTGAAACGTCAAACATTCTGCCCAGTTATTGCCGTTAATTAATGTCTTAGACTCCCTGGCGACTATTTATTATTTTGTTCTTTAGCTTGAAAACTGGGATGTTAATACACCAGAATTTTTGAAATGGCCCGCATTGAAATCAGTGCAACTTTATACTTTGACAGGTCTGGTGCACGCTTGAACTAGATGTGGATCCAGCAGACTGATACATGATACTTTTCCCAGTTGTACTTTTAAAAGGTTTTAGACTATTCCTTTCCAGAAGATAGAACGGAGTTTGGCAAAGTATTGCTTTTTTTCATTTTACTTTTTTTTAAATACAAATAGTTTTCGGGGTCAAATGTATTTCAATACAATTTAAAGAAGAAAGAGTGGATGCAGAATGTAGAGAGGTGATTATCAGTGTATACATTACAATAATATCCATGTCCTGTGTTCCTTTGCTGGTGACTCCCATTGGTAATACATTTTAGGACCTTTTACAACTGCTTTATTTAAATGGGTGTGTTCCTATAGCATGGGACCTTTTGAAATATTGTGTGAGATAGATTTAGGATGAAATGTTGACAGAAGCAGTGGACTGGGGAATTCAGAAGACAGGAGTGTGTGTACTCACCAGATGACAAATGACAATGGTGATCTCACCAACCATATTGCCTATTGGACTTGGATATCTGGGAGCATTTTCCAATCCAAAAGTTAAATACAAGCTTCGTGAATAACATATATTGGCGATATTCCTCTATTTGTTGGTACCAAAACATATCATTGTATCCCCTGCAATCCCACTGGAGGTAAAAAAGGTGAAAGAGAATAGTGAACTGATTACCAGCCTTTGGAAAGGAAACAGTATTAATTAAATTTAAACTCACACTGGATAGTTTTCCTACCTTCTTTGAACTTAATAAGACTTAGCAGCCATGCTCCTGGGTTAGGGTAGCTGAATGGACTTGGAATTACAGTCTTGTCTTGTCTATATGCATGGTGCACCTACATTCCCCACTAACCAAGATGCATTGTAGAAAGTAGATTTACCTTCAGCCTCCTTAGCACAATGGCACAATAATTAGCAATGCAGGAATCTAGACAAATAGCAACAAACACAATGTGGAAATTAAATCAATTACTATTCTAATGACTAGTGTAGATTTATTGATTTTTATTGAGGCTTTAACGTACGTGGTTATGGCAATAATCTAGGTGTAAAAGAAACTACATAAATGAGTGCAAAAAATGTGTTCTTTTTGGATGATTGGCAGCCTAGGAAAACTATTATGGCAATGTGAAAAAGTGAAATCTTTCTTTTTACATATATCATACCACCTGAACACATATGCATGGATATGAATATATTAATGTAAAGAGTAATTCTGGACATGTCCAGGGTCACTATGAGCCTATCATGGATCTTAAGGCTGATATCATTTTCTGGCAGGGCTTTTTGGTTATGACACATAACTCATGTTATCAGTTACTTTCATCGTATAAAAGAAATGATGGTTATTACTGTTCCCTAGGAGCTTTTTACATCCCTTTCTGTCAATATCTCCACTTCAATTTATTTCTTTAACAGCCAAGTCTGTGGCAGTATTAAAACTTCCAGACATTTCCTTTCCTTGTATGTTACACCAACATGAAAGGACACAAGAGAAAATGAGCTACATGTGCAATAGCAACTAGAAGAACGTAAACCTTCAGTAACCCTTTTATAGTCGTGTTTTTACCACGTTCAGGTGCTGATATAATGTGTATGTCATTAATCATAGCAATAGGCCTTTCCGTTATAATATATGAGGAAGTTCCATTGCAAATTTTTAAAATCCTTAAATGTAACTGTAATGTTACCAGAAAAGTCATTTTTCATATGTTATCAATGGCACACAACTCTTCAATTTTCTTACCCATTTTTTTACCCAAATTAGTTAATTACTCATATATCATGTTTTAATTATCTTTTATCTTGGGAGCAATCTAAAGAATAGTTTTTTGTAATATTGAAAACAAAAAGGGATTTTACAGAATAAGGAAAAACTAAATTGAATATTTTTCACAAGGTCAGCCTAATTACAACATTGTCTTTTTTTTACCCCTATATAGTACACATCCATAAGACAAACACAACTCGAAATTCAAGTTCAAATTTAATTTTGGAAATGTCTGCCAACATTCATCAAATGCCTACATATGTTCCACTATTCAGAATTTATATCTGATGATTATCTAGATGTGGCTGAATATTTTCCTGTACTGGCTGTGTAACTCTACCATAAGCCAGTCACCACAAGTCAACCATAACCAGATACATTTTTGTTGAAATGTGATAAAAAATACTTGTAACTATTATTAAATTTATGGGCAAGTGGACAACAGACACACAACATATAGAAGGAAAACACGAAATTGCACTTGCTTCTGTGTAGACACCTGACTCTCGTACCTATATGAGTTTGATGTAAATCACATTCTAAACTCATTGACATTCCCCTTTCTTCACCCATGTGGCCATATCAGACTTCACTCTTCTGGTAATTTGTGTCCATTCAGCCATAAGACCAATCGTTATCTCATGTCCGTATATTGGACAATAAGGCTCACAATCAGTGCTTAATTCACCCTAAAAGCATTCAGTATGGTTAAGGTCAGGTCTCTGTGCTCACCACTCAAGTTCCTCCATACCAAACTCATGAAACCATGTCTTTAGGGACCTGGTTTTGTGCACATGGGCACAGTCATGCTGGAACAGAAAAGGGGCTTTAATCATTTAGTTACCACAAGGCTAGAAGCACACAATTGCTTTAAATATCTTTGTATTTTTGGTGTATATTATTATTACTTTTCATAGGAAACACCTGATGTTAATAATTTTGTGGGTTCTACACCCTATTTGGTAATATGAAATATAGCATATACCCAAAACTAAATTGAAACTATTAAAACTATTTTTATGGAAGACTTTGTACTAAAATGTTTATATGTTGTCAACAACTCCTAATACTAGGCTTCATTCTTTTGCTGTAAAAAGATTAATAAAAATTGTGATTGCTTTTTACACATAAATCTGTAAATATCAGTGTTTCAGGTATTTTAGTGTGTTCTTTCATTACCAGCAATGCACGAAGAACACAGTAATTTAAGGGCATGAAAGATGTCTGAAGTATTTGTTTAAATCCTCCAGTCTGAAGAGGCTTGTTAAATAACTCTATATTTAGAAAACCTGGCCAGACATTTCTATTAAATAATTTTCCTTGGACACTCATTGTGAGGCTTTTAAACCTAATTTATTATTTAAACGTAAATAGACTCAAGTTTAGTCTACACAGCTCCCTTAACCACATAAGATTAAATAGCTCTAATCAATTACATAACAGAACAAAGTCATATTTTTCCGAGATTATTAAAGGTACACTACAGGCACAATTATTTAATAAGAATTGAGATGCATACATAAACACTTGCCCAGTATTTTAGTTTTAAATTCAGGAATTGCTGTTATGCAACCTGGAAACAACACATATAATTCTGGAACAATAATCTTGCTGCTTTATTACTACTACACAACCCATGATCCGATTGAAAATCCCTTTACTTAAGTTTTGGTTTGTGCTGTAGGAAAAAAAAAGAAGAGAAAGTCAGCTATCTCCAGGCATTAGGAAATCCTTCTACTGCCCTCCTATTGAACCTGTGGGTTGGCCTATTTCTGCTGGAATGCCCTTGTAGCCCATTGGGGGGTTTACTAGTGCCTGAATTTGCACTAGTTATTGCAAGTTATTTGGTAGGTCAGTGATTTAGGGATTAACAAAATAATTTAGCATTACAGTATGGTAGAAAAAGTTTTGGTAGAAAAACCAAGCCCCATATTTCTCACAATGTATGAGAATTAAAAAAACTTCTAAGAAAATGGCAACAAATTAAATATGATAGAAGGTGTACATTGGTTGGTCATTAGGAGAATAGATTGTTCATTGGGATTCTGTCCTTCTTTGCATGTTCACTCACAGTTTATGTACTTGCCATGCTGGTAAATCACAACAGTAACTCAGACATGCATAGAAATTATTTTACAATGCAGTATATTTTAAAGTATTTTGGACGCTATTTTGTGACAATCTCCTGACTATATTGGTGGACTGCAATAGACAGTCTTTGGTGGCTTTACAGAATAAATTGGAGATAAAAAAATATAACCCAGCACTAACCATTGCTGTAAAATAGACAAACTTTCCAATGATCTCACTGCAGGTTGTTCATTTTTTTGTAAGAGTTTATTTATATGACATAGAGCACATTGGATTGTGATTCTAAGCTCTTTAGGGGTCCAAATTACCCCTTACTGGTTTGCAAAGAGAAGACAGGTTTGCCTAGCCATAATCTGCTTATCGTGAATTGGTCCACCTGGTGTAAAATCCCAGCACAGGCAAACACATCTATTTATCCCTGTGTATTGATATATGATCAAACTCCTTTTTTTAAAGTGTTTGGTGCCACCTTTAGAGTATGCATATTATTTATCTGCACCCGCAGATGCCCGCAGATTTTAATTAAAGAACCATAAGTTAAAAGAAATACACTTGTAAATATTTACCAAACTTGGATAGCTCCAACATACTTTTATTAGCCATCCCAAGGCTCATCTGATTCACAGTTCAATATGCAGACATTTTAAATTAGTTGTAATAATAGTAGTGACCTCACTTAATCTAAAATAACAGTGGGAATTGGTTAATAACAGAGTCTTAGCTAATTCAGACAGTCTATTCTCTGTACTCTTCTGGGCGTGTTAATAAAAGCTCTTCTGCTGGTCCCTGTTTAATGAAGATTTGGAATATGAACTGTTTCAGATGGCTGGGATATTCACTTCAACTCCCATTTGCATGATTCTCACTTGTTTGATGTTGATGATGGGTCATTGCTGCAACGCTCGGGACATCCTTTGAAAATGATATGCTGTATTATTTCACAGGGGATTGATTAATTGGCATCACCTGCAGTGCATGCTGTTGCCTGCTGTTCCTCCTAAATAGAAATGCCTGGATTTAGTTTCAGCAAGTATTATGTACGACAGATAGAGAAAACCAGCCAAGGTCAGACTCTTAGGGAAAAGAGCAGAATTGATCTGCTTTATTTCCTATATATAACTGTAACACAATAATCGCTGCCCTATATGTATTTGCTAAGTTTAATATGGATTCTGTGATATGTCTATTTTTTGATGAAAAATTCTAAATAATAAAATTATTGCTCACCATAACAACAAACATGTCAACTCATACTGTACAATTTCCAAATACGGGTCAAAGCAAGCAGTATTTAAATGTAGAACTCTTAATCCTTGACCACTCTATTGCAGAAAAATCAAATAAAAATTTCTAAAGTTAATCTAAACTCAAAAACAAAGAAGTTATATATTGTAGATTACCAGACCATATATGTGGTGGCTGCATTCCTTTATATTCTTTTAAACTTTTTTTTTTTACATGGTATTCCTGCCAATAACACACTTCTTGTCATTTCAAGTCTGCATTTTATTTATAGGGCAGCTATGGTTGTCTTACCAACTGGACTTCAAACTTGACCGTCTTAGTTCCAATAGATGGTGGAGTGATGGGACTAATCATTCACACAGTACAGATGAGGTTCTTTTTGCCTTCTGTTTACAAGGGTATTACATTTTGGCAAAATCAACAGGATTTTTCAGTACTTTCTGAAAATGTGCCCAGCCTAAATAAAGGAAATCTAATGCAGTCAATGCATTTAAAGATTGATACGCCACAGTATTTAAATTTTGCATTCTTTTTGGTTTAGATACACAAAATATGTTTATTTCAATACATATTTCAGTATATGTACCCTGTACCACAAACAGCAGTGCTTGGCTTATTTTCACACTGAAGAACATTGAGACGCTGACTTCTGCACATTGGAACACAAGGCTCTAAATTCTTGGTTGAAGAGGGAACTTTCCTATGCTCTTATGCCAGGCATGCACTGTAAGCATTCTGCGGTATAATGAAAGATGAAATAGAATAAGTGTTCAATTATTCCTTTTTTTAAACCAAGCAGACCTTTTCCTGTTCCATCAGCACCTCTACATACGTGACAAAAAAGCATGAACTAATCTGACCCATGTGCAAATAGTTATCTCTCTCTGTCTCTCTTTTCAAACAGTGGTAAAAGAAGTTAGTAGTTTTATTAACAGTTTCTCCATAATCTTCCTAAAAGCATATATGGCACTGCTGATATTGTTAATATCCCTGCCTTACAAATGATAAATGTTTGCTGAAGTGAATAAAGCATACTATGCACAATGCATGGATTTGTTTAGACTTTTTATAAAAGTTTCTTATTATCAAAGTTATAAATACAGAAAAGTAAATAATGCCTTAATGTCCAATGAACATTCCACAAGGATTACATCCACAGGAAGCTTACATAATTGTATAATTATATGCGGATAGATCCCAGCATGGCTTTTTTAGGAAGACAGATGTACAATGCCTTTTCGGTAATTGACAGCATATTCAAAAGATTTCCTTTATTTTACCAGTAAGGGTTACAGTATAGACCTATTGCTTTTATGGAACAAAGAGACAAATGTCATAGGTTGGTAAAATAAATTAGACATTGAGGGAACTGGCTATAATTTGAACAGCTGCTGTCCTAATCTGTAAGGTGTCAGAACCCTGGACAGCTGCCCTTGAAATCAAGGCTTAGCTTGGGCACAGGGGGCTTCCAGTGATGTCTCCTGAAAATCCTCTTATGCATTTAGTGACAGAGCTGACTTGTGCCACCAGGCAACAGTAGCCATAATACTATTTAACCCATATGGTCGAGTGGCAAATATTCTACATTCATATGTTCAACAATAAAGGCTCTCAATTTTTAGGTTATAATCTTGACAAAGATATAAGCTACCCTTTGAACAAAATATTTTTGGCTATTTACTTATTTTCTACAAAGATTTAGAAATCTTGTGATACCATGTGTTTCAGAGGACCAAACTAGAAAGATAAAAACAAAATACAACCCACAGGGTTTTAGAGAACCCACCAAGAAGATATTACAAAACTGGGCCCTGTATTGACCTACTAAAACCTTGAGCTTGTAGGCAAGTGTCAGTAGATACCTTACTACATAAGTGTACATTTTCCCAGGGAGATTTACCTTTATTCCTCTATTAAATGGCCACCAGTTAATAGCTCACTCTGGGCTTCTGCCCCTGTTTATGAGCACCATCCTTTCAGAGTAACAAATTGTGGTCTAACATGAGTTCAGCAGCTATTTTGTTCTGCAGAACCATGTGGGGCTTTCCTGGCTACACAGTACAGTCAGATTTGTCTAAATGGGAAGGGCCATGGTGTGTATAGTGCAATGGTATATATCATAGGGAAGACAGTGATATCTATTTACAAATGAGCTCCTTAGTGTAGTTTTTATTACTTGTTGGTTTAACATTCTTATGCTCACCTGCTGTACATCCCTTGTGAGCCCACCTACATCTACCACCTAGATTTTAGCACATACCTTAGCTAAAATATATTTCCCCTTTCCTTTTTTTTTTTACCATCAATTTTTGGCAAAGTAAGTACAATACACACTTTCAATCACACATTTCCCCTTTCTTACTTTTGTTCCATGAAAAATCTCATCACCAGCCACTTGTATATTTTGTGTCTCTCAAGTGAATAGAACCACCAGTAAAACTTTACATATCTACACTTGCAATATCTATGTAGGGATATGCTCTTCGGGGCAGGGTCCTCTCCCGCTGTGCCATTGTCTGTATCTGTCTGTCATTTGCAACCCCTATTTAATATGTTGGCACTATATAAATCCTGTTTAATAATAATAATGTTATTATTTAATCAGGGCCTCATCTAGGTGTTCATACACCTTATACTGCATGAAAAGTAAGCCTTTGTATTATTTGCAAATCATCATTCACCTTTGCTAAGTGGCAGCTGCTTTTGAAACTGGATATTTTTTTAAACTTTCCGGAATAAATTAAAGCTGCCATCCCTGCCAGCCATTTCAATAGACCACCTGGCTACATTTAGAAAGATCCCCCGCTGCATTCTGTTTACCAAACTGCTCTTGGGCCAGTATTGTTGCGGTGCTCCCCCACGGCCGGCACTCTTACACTGAGATCTGGCACTGGTGTATCAGATACTGTGTGCTTCAAATTCCTCTCACGCTGAGATCAACAATTCTGGAATTCTTAATTCCTCAGGGGCACTAGTAATCAAACACACACCTCTCATGTGGGGTTGTGGTTATTTGTTTTAACCCCGTCACTGCAAAGTAACCTGCCAGGCATTTTTGCATTAACTACTTTACTGCCAAGAGGCCCATCTAGGCAAATGTTTCTTTTAACTTGAATTATTCAGATAATACTGTACAACTTTCACTATGCAAGTATGCAAGAGAAAGTCTGGACAGATATCCAAAACCCTGAGTACAGAAAATGCTGGAAAAGTGGATCAGTAATCATTCATACTTAAGCATTATGACAAAGCTAGATTTACCCAGTCACTAATCACACACTTCCAAATTTTATGTGTGCTGCCAAAGGAATGCATTTCACATACAAGAAGAAGGATTTAGTGCTTAGCCTTGGTAAAAATCAAAGGGATGCAAATAACAGAGGCAGTGTGAGTTTGCTTTATAGCATAATATATATATATATGTTCATGTTCATTGATCTATTAAAGCAGAACTCCAGTCAAAAAATAATCCAAGTGTAAAATTTAGTAAAAGATAAAATACAAAACCAGGTTTTGCTGCAAAATCCACGTCCAGCCCTGAGATTTTCCAAGAAGCAATGTTTTCCTGCTGCTCGCTGTCCTCAGTCTACTGGATAGCATTATTTCGCCCAATTCCTCTGACTTCAGGTCACCCAGGATTTAGGCAGCCTATTACCTGACAGGGAAAGAAGAAAACGTACAAGAATAAGTAAAAAAACACATCTTGTGGTTATTTTCACTCATCTTGGTCACTATCAGTATGCATCTTGGCAGCCCATAAACTGATTAGCTCATTGATTTTAGTCTTTGTTTCACCAACCCTGCTGAACGAGGATGCTGGTATCAGGTCAAATCCAGATGCTTGCTTTAAAAATACATCTTATTATGTAATAATGACTACAGGTCTTTATAATTAGAGATATTTTCAACATATCTACATATCTTTATACATACTTTTATACATATCTAGGGGTTTGCTTTATCAGTTATGTTGGTTTAGACAAACCTCCATTCTGTACCCAGCATCGGTCTCTCGTCATAAATTGTAATGGCTTTTTTTTTCATTATCACACACAAATCAGTCTTCCAAACCTTTCAGATTACTATCAGTATCTGTTTCTTGGTAAAGTAACATATGGATCATATCTATATAAATCCCTTACACTGGGCAAACATCACGCCAATAATCCTACTACACTTGAAATAACCTCGGTGAACTTTTGCCTTTGAGATCTGTTCTGATATAATAAAATAATAGACCAGAAAATTTAAAGCAGCAATTTGATGAATTGTTCATACTTTGTCAGGGTTAAAGGTTTTGGAGTAAATGGGTCATCATGTTAAACTGTATCTAGGAATTTCCAAAAAAGACTGCACTATGCACTACAAAGTATAGCCATAAAACTAAAGCTACTTATTGTATATAGTCTTCAGCATGAGCTGTAATAATGTTACCCTAGTATGGGCTTTTATAGGCTTATATTTTTTACCTCTGACAAAAAGAAAATATATGCTTTTTATTTAAGAGTACATATAGCCAACCCATTTATTTATAGGGTTACTAAACATAACTAGGTTTTAATTGCTGTGTTTCCAACTATGTGTCCTGCGTGCCATTGTCAATGGGAGAGAAAATGATGGGAAATGCAACATTTTACATACATTTTTTTCAAAACATAAAAAATTATAATTTATAAATTTATACATTTTCAAAAAATATAAATTATTAAAAAAAAGTATTTGGATTTCTGTTTCAGCAAAATGACAAAATCTAACCTCCCCAAAATCTCCTACCTTTGTCCAAGTAATCTCATGGTAATTAAGTCACTATTAGGCTAATATCAGCCCTTCTGTATATCAACAGTCTTGTGTCTATTTACAGCATCCTGAGGGAAAAGGAGAACAAATTACTGGCAGCTATAAGTAAACACCGACAATTGGCAAATGCACTTTATGTGACTGTAAAGAATATTGATGATAATGTTATGGCACTGAATGAGAACTCATCTGTCCCATTACTCTGTGACTATAATTAATGAAAGTATTAGGCGGCACTGAAAGAGTATTTTCAATGGGAAAGGGTGGACAGATACAGTTGATGATGGGAAGACATCCAATTGAGAATAGAGAAGCTTACCAAAGGTATTATACTGCAGAGAGACAAGGTAGACACCACAGCTCAAAAAAAGGGGAATCTTTCCAACATCAAGACTTGTTAGTCAGGGTACGTACTGCCCATATATTCGAGACAGGCAGATGTTATACAAAATATGAAGGTAGGTAGTAAAGGCAAAACAGTAAATAAATAAAGAAATATGTACAGCTCACCATTGCCATCGGAGACAGTTTTAGTATATAAATGTGATATGACTTGAAAAAAATAAATAAATGATAACAATAAGTGAAATAATCAATAGCAAAATTACAATTTGGTGATTTATTGATGGTGCTGGAGTCATTCATACACAAAGTTCCTAAGGTACTTGGGAAACATTAAACAAAATAATTATGAATGTGTGTCTGATTTCATCTTGGTATCTTCCAGTGCCAGAATGTTAGTGTCATATTGTAATAGTGTGAAGTTAGAGCAGTTCCATGACATTTTGACTGTGTAGGGGGTGCACATGCACATTGAATCAGCAGAGTTGATAATAAGTTTTTTTACGCCCCTTCTTCTGGGAGCATAAAGCCAAAATGACCTCAGCACATAATGTACTAATTCATTGTGCAAAGTAATTCATGTAAAGATATGCAGTATGTGTTTATCTCTAGTCACTGATACATAGCAGATGACTTAAATGGACTTAAATTCACATGTGTGCATTTTAATCTAAGGCCAACTAGAGAATATTCAGCCTGTTACATAAACTTGGTCCCTCAAGTTAATATAGACATTCTCTTGTGCTGGATCCAGCACACAGTGTTTGTTAAGTGTTTGCTTTTTCAGTAAGGCTGGGTTTAAGCTGTTGCCCCATGTGTAACCGCAACACATAGTAAGGCATATTCTGTTTGTTAGTACAGTTCTATTCTAAATAGCACCAAAGTGCCTTCCCATCCTGCATACACTGCGTTACTGGTGCAATTGTAAAGACCTTTTGCATGGACTTCTTTTGCTGTGCCGCCGTGTATTAGGTAGTCTGGTCAAATGCAAGAGTAATCCACTACAACACAATGATCAGTGCACAAGTTTGTGGCTGCATAGGTGTAAAATGAAAGGTTTATTGAGGAAACAAGCTAGTTCTTTAGTTGCAGAACTTTGTGGATAAAGAAAATGGATTGGGCTGCCTCTTGTAGGCAGTATCTATAGGAATGTATCTTGTAGGCAATATCTATATCCCAGCAAAAGGTTTTGAACTTTTTGTATAATAAAAGTAAGGAAGATTACTAAATAAAGTCAATTATAAGAGCACTCCTTGGATTTTGGTCAGCTGTATTATGTCTATATATAGATAGATTCCTATCTCACTACAATCACATACAACCGCACTCTTCCTTCTCCCACCCACATTCCCTCCCGCCACTTTCTACAATCATTATGCAATTACATCATGACCAATAGATAAAAAACTGAACTGGCAGAAAGATTACCTATGCTCAGTTATGTCAAATACAATTTGATTAGCCGTCTGGCTTGCTAATTTGATAAGTGGGCGCAGCGTCATAGCATCCATGAAAGGAAAACAAACAAAAATGAATCTGCAAAGTATGAGCACAGTTACAAAGCATATTTGCAACGTTTGCAGTTATTCTACATTGACTGTTTGGCTAACATTGGCTCTACTTGATCTGTACTAATTATCCACTCACATGTTAAATAAGTGTTTGAAAGAAGAGAAAACATGTATAACATTTATGTGATGTTCTTGCAGATCTAAAATTAGAGGTTTTGTATCTGACAGGTTTTTACAAATGTGCTTTCTGGCATCAGTTGAATGACTTGGAAACTTTAAAAGTCAAACTTTATGTTTACAGGTGTTCCTGGTGCAGGAGTAGCTGGCGTAGGCGGTCAATATCCTGGAGCAGGAGGCGCTGGGGCATATCCAGGTATGAAACTGAATGTCCTTAACCTGTGGTAGAGCATTCTAGTTCTGTAGTATTGTTTTCTGTATGTTTCCAAACCCCCATAGAATGCCATATAAACAGAATTAGGGCTTTTTCTCGTGTGGTAACAACTTTTAAACTAGTGTAATACAACATTGTGGTTAAGTATATTGTTTTTGTAATACACACTAGTATGCCAGTCTTTGTTCTAAGGAAATAAATTGTATTTCCCTAAAAGGCTTTATAACATATGCTGTAGTAGAAAAGGTAATACATCTGCTTTCATGTCAAGAGCTTCTATTTATAAACATTTTAATGTTAGTGTTATCAAGATCTTTTATTGTATGCTATAAAATGTAAAGGTTGGCTGTAAAGTAGAAGTGATTTTGACATTTTTATATTTTATTATCTTAAAATCAGGGGCTGGAGTAGGAGGACTACAACCGGGAGCATTAGGAGGACCTGGAGCAGGTTGGTATTTTCATCCTATAAATTATATCTGAATATGTCTGAGGGAGGAGGGGGACGCTGGGGTATTGCAATTATCATATACAGACAACTATCAGGAGTGGGTGCAAATACATACTGTCCATAAAATGCAGAATAAAGCTGTCACTTCTGTACAGACAGCAGAGCAATACAAACAGTGCAGGACTACAATGAAAATGACAGTGGGTACAAGTCCTAAAGAAGATCATAATCTCCTAAAATTTTAATGCAGCACAGCATATTCCATATTCATACATATTCACCTTGCCAGAACTTTCCCATAAGGACTGATGTACTTGACTGGTACCTTACTGTACTATACTAAATGTGCTAGGTTTCAGCCCTTAGGTATACTAGGACAGATGTTAATGGAACAAAGTAAAGACCAATGATCTGGAAGGGAAGTGAACAGGTGAAACAGGAACACGAGATCAAATGAGCATGAAATCACCGGGACATAGACACTGAAACACACATTATTTACTTAGGTGGAAGTTTAAGCACTATAGAGTCAATGGAACACAAGGGTCAGAGAAACATAGGGGTTACAGGAGGCGCAAGGGTCTACTGAATGGTTGTGGTGCTGACAATCCAGGTAAAAACCAAAAGCAAAGGTATCTGCATGTCAGAAGAGGGACATTGTGTTGGATTGCAGAAACAGTATGTTTCACAAATTAGGTCCAGGAACCACATCAGGGATAAAATTAAACATGTTTATAAATTCATGTATCCAGAACACAAATGTTAAATACAGACCAGAAACGTATATTTGCATACAGTTTTTCATATCCAAAGATATGCATGGAATGTACATAGATCTTGAATGGCAAATCCTCACAATGCTACATGGCTGCAGAATGTAACAATGATACACAGAACAATGCTTTTTCCTCTGTCCAGTTACTGGTTAAATAACAACACTTTTTTGTTGTGTATGAATTGACTGCTAGATAGAAGTGAGCCAAGTCCAGGTCTACATGACAATGAAGTGAGGTCTAATATACATTGGCTACTAACTATTAGAGAACCTTTTTGTAGCTGCAAAAATGTTCACCCCTGCTTTTTAGCTTGGCAAACTCCATACTCCTACGTAATCTCTAGCCCATTGTCCATACCACTGATAAACATTACCAAACTTAGTCTGTCTACAAAACAGATTCCAAACCTCAGTTCAACTTTTAAGTTGGCATGTGGCTGCCTCGTATAAAAACAGCTTACAGGCACAAGCTGAACTAAAATAATACTTTATTACATTTTTTTAAAGAATATAAAAAGGGACTAAATGATGCATTATTAATTTATTATTGAACTAATAAAATATTATTATGCCTGTCTGTGTCTATCATACCTATTTCGTGTACCCAGTTGTCTTGATGTTCTAAACTGACCACTGGCCGTGGTTGGAGTGGTTAGAAGAATTAATTTTAAATTTTTTTCTACAATGTTTTTTCAAACTCTGTTAAAAGGAATATATTCTCACAAAATATAGTGTAATATTATATGATAAACATGTTTAATTGAAATAATATTAATAGCATTGTTTTATCATAGGGCTATATCCTGGAGGAAAACCCCCCAAACCTGGTAAGTGAAGTTATCTAGACCTGTACTGTTAGTTGTAGGCATTTTACAAGTGTAAATTTTCATCTCTGCTCTCACCATGGTGATTTATTAAAAGAAGCATGGTAAGCCATGCTATAACATGTTTCATAGTATAAGAAAGTTTTCATAACATTACACGCCCAATGTTTAACTCATAGTATATTGATACATAGCTTTATTCCCAAATGTAAGAAACTAGAGAGCTCTGTAATAACTTTCTCTCCATGTGGAAAGCCAAGCAAAACAAAGTTATTTGGACTTCAAACAATAATGAATATGTAATTATTGTAGAATTTTCATTACTGTCAATGAATTAATGGCACAAGGGAACTATAATTACCTCCTTACATTTTTAAGTCTCAGGATGTATGCTATTTCCTTTTAATAAGTAAGTTTTATTACAGATGTTTTTAGCTTTTCATTTTTTAACATCATATTATTTTCACAAAATTGCCATTGCCAAAAGTACAGAGAAAGATTTGGAGTATTACTTATGTGATGTTTTACATATGTTTGTAACAGGTGTTGGAACCCTTGGTGCTGGTGGTCTTGGAGCTGGCGGTCTTGGAGCTGGCGGCTATGGAGCTGGTGGTTATGGAGCTGGCGGTTATGGAGCTGGCGGTCTTGGAGCTGGCGGTCTAGGAGCTGGTGGTTATGGAGCTGGTGGTTATGGAGCTGGTGGCAAACCACCAAAACCAGGTGGGTGATACAAAAAATTACCATATAGCTGCATCACACAATTTGACAGCACACAATAATAATATATTTGAATTTAAAAAGGCAGAAAAATATCACAAAATGTATTGTAGCAAACTTGATCTATTCATTAAAAAGCGCACATTTACATGCTTGTATTACATTGTTACTTTTATCTATAAAATATACATAAAATATTTCAACCATTTGTTCTTACTTTATGTTTTTGTGTGCAACAAAGCACACAGATGTCAATACAAGATCATTATTGTAACAGAAACTGCCAAATAAGGTGTAAATTTGACCTTTAGAACAGGCATATTTCCTGATATTTTATGCAATACAAAGTACATTAATATATAGTATGCAAAAAGCAACTATCTCTCTGCTTTTTCACCACAGATATATCCAATAATATCCATCAAATTACACAAATCTGGATATCCTTACACAAATTGCACAGGGTTATAAAGAAATCATGAATGAAATGATTTGATACATTTGTGTTAGAATAGAATATAGAATGTAATTTTTTTTTAATCTTTTAATATATCACATAAATGAAACATATCATAGCACTACAATCAACAATTTAGTGATTTAATTATAGTTTGGTAAAATACAGTAATCACATTATTGTCTCTTTATACCATCAGGTTATGGACCAGGAGGCCTTGGAACTGGTGCAGGTGGGTTTGGAATGTTCATTTTCCTAGATAGGCTACATCAGGTTGTTCTAGAGTATTCTAGGTTTCAGTATTAAAATATATTCACAATATATTTTAAGTTAAACCAAAAGTTTTTTTTACTTAGAATAAGTTTTATTTGGAATATTACATTTCATCTGTAAATTTGCCTGCAGATTTAAAAACATGCTTGCATTTTTTACTCTATAGTAGAAATTTTAGTTTTAATGTTATGTATAGCACTTTGTATACATTTTCCTGCTTTTTTACATTAAATACATTACAAATATCCTTTCCATGTTTACCTTTTTTAATTTATGGTTTCATAAAAACCATGCTGTTTCCAGGGAAAGGGCAGATTAAAAAACAGTTGAAATGACTTATGCCCTAACATGCTAGCCATGTTCAGACCAATGGTCCAAAGCCTTAGACAAAGTTAGAGCGAGAGAGAGAGAGAGTCAGAATTAAACCAGCTCTTGCCATGCTCTGAGAATGCTTTACTGTTACTAAAGCTTTTGTGAATTATTTTGTGTTTTACTGATGATGCCTATATATGCTTTGTAATCAAAAAACAACTTTTTAAATTACAAAAAAAAAGAAAAAGGTTTAAGGTTCTATAAATGATGCATGTGTTAAAAATTTTATTATCCAACAGATGTTTGTTATTATTTAACAATAATACAAAAAAACATTTATTTAGGTACACAAAAATACTCAATGGCAAGCAAGTGTACAAAAAAATAAATATGATTTTACAAAAACACATATTAGGAAGTGGAGAAATAGGAGTTTCTTCTCCACCACTGTCTCTTAAAGTGGTTCCATTGATACACAAATCTTCCATTGACATACTTTGAAAATGGATTGTATCACATCTGTTTACTTCCACAAATACATATTATAGTGTAACAGCTTACTGACCAGCAGTGTACGACAACTGGTGCTTTTCTAGGTGCTCCAGGGGCTCAAAAGGTAGAAGCACAGCCAACAAAAGGTATGAAGACTATCTGCACATGAGAGCACAATGTGCAGATAATTATGGCAAGATGATTATGAAACATTTAACCAGAAAGTTAAAACTAGGATCTTACATCACATCAATTGTAAGAAATATCCAGCAAGGATATTTCATCCAATTATGTATTTACATAATTTTATAACACACTACTTCACTGCTTGAGGGCCATGATCTTCCTGAGGGCCATGCATAGCTTTTCTCCAAGCAAATAGTTAGTAATGTGCTGTAAAAGTTATGTTGTAGTTTAATGAACAAAAAACATTATACCAGTTGTAATCAATACTTGTATGTGGCCCTCAAGATCCGGAGTTGTGCAATCCTGATATCTCTGCCTAACTGCTTTGTACTAGTTGATTTTCTTGATTTTTCTCATGTATTTGTTTGTTGTATCGGTAAGTAGCTTCTCCAGTCTTTTGCCTATTGTGTTCTTCTATCATCCTATGTTCCTTATACCTAAGTAGTAAAAAGGTTACTAGGTATATTTGTTCAAAAAGGGTTACAAATGATTGTAGAGTCATTAATAAATTACTGTTATGTTTATTTTTTTTCTTTTAAGCCACAACTGCTTAGTACCAAATAGCCATTGTGACTACAATATAATTACCAACTATTTGTTCTGAAATAAGCCTAAAAGCTTTTAGTCAATTGCTATAGAACACAATTCTGAAAAATCTGTAATTTAGAAAGCCAGAAGATAAAGGATCTGCCTTTCATTTTCAAAATTATAGAACCCCACAATACTTTTATACTAACCAAGTTTGGGTAATTCTCAGCAAGATTAAATGTCCAGATAAAAGATGTAACTATTAGTAACAGGTTTAACTATTAGTTTTATCATTGAAGAAGATTAGGCCAACAATAGGAGGTCTAGCATTTTTAGTTAAGTTAGTTTTTCCAAACGTACATATTTGCATTATTTGTTCCCTTAAAATCTCAAATATGAATGCATATACCCTTATTGCAACAAAACATACATCCTAACAGATATAAAGGACATATTGGTAGGTAGCTAGCATTTAACCTAGTGCAATTTATTGTCCAAAAATCAATATACTATTTGGAAGATGCAGAGAAAACAATATATTTCTCATTTCTGAGATCAGCTTTTTATTACAAAGCAGTCATGAACTGCCAAGTGTTCATGATTTTTATAACCCGTTTTGAATGTTTCAGCATCCCAGCAGACGTGTTTACAGAGGATTTGATAAAAATAAATTCTGCCATAATGGTTGAGTGTTTAAAAAGTGATGTAATATTACAGTACATTTTGACCGATTTAAGACAGGAGACAAAGTTACATAAAATTATTTCATTCAGACAGTTGTTTAGGGGCCCTATGCGTATTTATATGGATTACACAATCACTAAATAATTCTGAGATCCTTAAAGTTAATCTGATAAACCTTAATAAAACAACCGGATACAGGAGAAAATGAAAATGAGTGTTTATTCAGCACAATAATAAAAATATCACTGGAAATGGTTAGTCAGTTCATGTTGACATCAGCCTGTGCCATTGTGGTTTGTTTAACTTGGCTTGTTCCTGTTTCCTGACCTTTATCTTGCATTCATTTGAACATATTAGTTTAAACCTGAAGCTGTGATTGGGTTAGAGCAGCCTAGTACACTCATTCTGTGGATTACAAATGTTTGCTGATAAAGAATTCCGCATTACAAGCAGAGGATGGAATTTAAACTAGACTTCAGCCATTAAAGTTTAATTCCAAGAAATTCACAATTACTTTGGAAATTATAATTTCCTCAGCTCTAACAGAAATGGCAACCACTTCCCTAGATTATCCCCTGGAGGTAGACAACATAAATACTTTTGTGATCTAGGAACACTAATATAAGACTTTACTAAATAAGGAAGCTGAAGGTTGGTAACCAAGACTATGGTGACACTAGTCTATTAAAAATTCTTTAAACTGTTTAGTTTCTAAAATGCGTTTTTGTTTTAATAGTTTCACCAAAAAGGATTGCCACCAAATTTTACGTATCATGTAGGAGTTTTGGGTTCTGTTTTAGGAGAGCTGGGTTTAGATACGTTTGTGTTCCACAGTATAAAGAAAGACAATATACACACATAAAAACACTTGGACAATGTAGAAACATCTTAACAAATAGAACACAATGGGAAAAAAGTACACAGACATAATCTTGCTAGAAGAAATTAGAGACAACTGTAGGAATGACATGCAGAGTACATGCAAAGTCAGTCATTTAAACATGTAAACAAATAAGTAACTTACATTGAACATTTATCTCCAATAGGTGGAGTTGGCGGTGTTGGTGGAGTTGGTGGAGTTGGCGGTGTTGGCGGTGTGGGTACTGGTGGACTGCTTCCAGGTAAATAATTTACCTCAAATAAATGTCCAGCAAATTATTGTTTTCTTTCTGTCTCTTTCCCTGACACATGGAATAATATGTAACTACCCACTCATTCATAAATAATATAGTAAATTTGTCTAATTCAGTCTAACCAATGCATAGTAAACCATACCAACCAATCAGAAATAATCTTTTGCTAATGTGACTAATAAAAATTACAGTATGTGCTATAATAATTTGCATATCATCACAGTTCTGTTATATAACTAAATAAGTGCAGTTATATCTGTTACAAATATAGTGTGGTATTACCTGAAATGTGGTGCTTAATAACTTTTCTTTATCCTTCCACCAAGGAGGCATTGGTGCTGGAGTTAAACCAGGAAAAGGACCAGGTAATGCAAAGCATGGCTTCATAACTTTGTATAACTATTGTTTTTTTTTATATATTTCATGTATAGTCTACAATAGGGTAATATTTAGAATATATTGTACTGCCCAGCTTTCTGGTATACCAATGTTGACTTTTTTTGGGGGTTGATGTCTTTTGGTGGCTTCATTACTTGATCCCACAATCACTGACCTGAAGAACAAGCACAGCATTCTCAGGGCCCCAGTATAAAAATGTTTATTCCAAGACAGTGATCCAGTAGGTACTGAAGCAAATATATATTGCCACCACCCTCAAAAATAAGTTATATTCCTGCCTCGCAGATTATATTTAAGTATATCACTTAGTCTTTTTTCCTTCTATAGCTGGGACCTTTTAAAACTAGGCTTGTCATTAGAGTGTTTCTCAAAATCTGCTGCCTTTTACTTTCTTTATTTACTTAAAATGCGAACAAAGTGGAGAATGAGTTGAAGTAATATAGATGATCCTGATCTATGTATATATATATATATATATATATATATAAATGTGTGCCTTTATAAAAGTTCATAGTGAAAATGTTTCATACAGAATACTAATGTTTGACAATAACTTCCTGACAGGTGCAGGGATCCCTGGCTTGTACCCCGGGGGAGTGGTACAAGGTGGTGCAGGTCAGTGTCCGTTCTTCCCTTTCCTTTCTTCCCACCCTGTTCTGCCAGCTGCCATTATGATATCATCTTATTAAATTTAGAATTTTCCCAGGTGTTTTCTGTATATCATGAGAAAAGATTTATATAGCGCTGCATTATGCAGTATCACCCCATATACTGTATATTTCTGTGACCGAGATTCCGTGACTAACTGGTGTTTTGATATTCTGTCTGAGAAATATGAAATATTATATTTTGACAAACACTAAAATGCTCAGTCAGATATTAAAAATGCAGATATGAAATCAACCCCAATGTCTTCATGGGTGGGAGGAGGTGGGCTTTATTCTATAGTTTTATTTTAGCAACAGATCTGATTCTAGGTATTAATAGAAAAATTAAAAAAGATCAACAAAAATATACAGGGAGAGTTAAACACCCTAGCAAGATGGAAATTAAATGAAAAACATTTTTATCAGGTTAGTTGATTGGAGTATACAAAGCTTTACAGCTCAATAAAAAATTATTTTGGCTAAATGAAAAGTTTTTGCCCCTACGGTAAATGAACTATAACTATTATCAATATGGGTTTAATTCCTACTTTACTGGGAGTAAAAGATATTTTTCTTTATGTAGTTTTTAAAATGTACTCATTGTTAGGTGGCAAGTAAATGTCTGGTTGATCCTAATGCCCACTCGTGTGTTGTTACTGCAATAATTCTACTGTGTATTCAACTATGTTTCTGTTACAGGGGGAGTACCTGGTGCATATCCAGGCGGTTTAATCCCAGGTCAGTTTTATTTCCAACCTCCTTGACTGTTTACAGGTTTTATGACTTATATAATCCAATTATTCTGTCAGCAACTCACTTGAGAAGGGACGTTCCCTTTTATACGCATGGTCATTATTGCTGACTCAGGCTTTCTCAGCAACATGTGCGTAGCTAGAGGGAAATATTTTTTCCAAAGTTGGAAAGTCTAAAGTTGGCCCTGCCCGCTTCTCAAAAAAACTCATAGAACATTATCTGAATTCACAGTGCTCTCAAATATTATGTTCAGATCAGGAGATTACATAACAGAAACCTGCAGGACACAGACTGGTGAATAGATGCCAGACTAATGAACACACCTAAGGGAAATAACAGAGCATTTGTGCTTCAGTAGAAATTTGGCAAGTTTTGCTATATCTAAGCAAAATTTGTTAACTCATTACAATTTTAGTTAGCTGTGTACCAACTGTAATTTTTTCAATATATTGTTGAAAATGAAATCTTTGCAGGCAACAAATACCATATCTACCCAAGCAACTGTAGCTGTTAATGTTGCTTCTTGCACAGTCTATGCTCTTGGTCTCTGATATAAACGGCTATGTTACTTTTTACACACCTACATTTTATAAGGATGTGCATGTCATCAATGGACTGTTCCATTGAAAATGATTGACCACAGTAAAAGACCCATCTATTGATTCCCCATTCTTCCCCATATATAAAAAAAAAAGCACATGTCATTTCTAGCACAGCTATTCAATTGATTTAGACAATCTGTCTAAGTTAGTTGGTAACTATACATTATTTTATCTATGTTCTTGCAGGAGGTGTTGGTTCTGTACCAGGAGTGACTTCTGGTAAGTAATCCCCAGCCAAATGCTAGTCATTTACAAATAATCCATTATTGTTAGTTGGCCAATGTAACTATAGATAATAATAATATATATATATATATATATATATATATATAAATATATATTTATATTTATTTACACATTACTCTACATTATTATTTAGGTGTCATACCCCAAAATGGTGTTCAGCCAGGAGCTGGAGGAAAACCCGGAAAAGTTCCAGGTGGGAAACCTTTTCATAATATTATTGTGTGCAGTATTGCTCCCAATATACTGAATGATACACTGGTAAGCGGCCAAGACTAGCTCAATAAAAGATGTATTTCAACTTTGGATGGACACCATAGGTTTCTCATATTTCTTAGAAATTTCAGCATCCCCCAGAGTGTTACTGACACTTTCTAAAATTGCTATTAAACGGCTAGCTAACAATATCCATCTGTATTCTCTATACACAATTAAAAAATTAGAGTGAAACTTTCTAATAACACTCACAAGAACCACAGGTGGAGAGATAACCCCAAGAAATTTTTAAACCCCCCCCCTCCATTCTCTTCTCGAACATTTAACAAAAGAGAAGGGAACAAACCTTCACTCAATGTTCTATGCTGACTAAACAAAGTTATTATGTTCTACCACTATGATAGCTCAATAATGGTCATACTTACATAAAATGTTGTACTTGAATATTATAGAATTATATTTAGTTATATAATAAAATTATATTAAGTTATAAAACTCTGATAAACTCTTATAAACCCAGTTCTTTAGTGATTTCTCAAAGTATATGTAAAGGCTGTGTTTAGGGATAAAAGAAACCCCTCTACTGGTGTTGGCGACACATTTTTAAGTGATGGCTCTCAATGATGGGAATTCCATTCACTTTGCAACCTGAGGATGTCTTGTTTTTTAGGTTATTCTATGATAAGCATCTAACATGTAGTAAAACTGATCACCTAGTAGACAACTGAACTTTATTGTATATGCTTTATGCTCAATAGTACAGGTATATGAACAGCTTTGGGGGCAGGGTCAGAAACTAGTACATCCAGGTATAGCAGTGATTTGCTCAAGGTTTATGTGTCATGGTAAGAAACTGTGAATTTTGTAATTAAAAAGGGCTCACTGATCCAAAGAAATGAAATGGAATTAATGACAGTACATGTTTAGTATTCTAATACTTCTATTATAGGCTGCAAAGCAAAACACGTTTGTTCTTTCATCATTTACCAGATTAATTAATAATTTTGTACTTTTTGTGAAAATTCCAGGTGCTGGAATTCCCGGGACATTCCCTGGAGGTGGAGTACTGCCTGGATCAGGTGAGCACAGTAGATTGGACCACCCTGGTTGTACCATGCATTAAGAATTATTAGGTATATGTTGCATTACACTATAGTGAACGTTTATCATTTCCACTTAATATCTCTGCAATTGTATAAGGAAACAAAACCCCATACATTATTGAAATATGGGCGAGTCTCTGACCTGAAACCTATATAAAATCTTGGGAGTTCAAGATGAACTCTGGGTTCAAAGTTTTTCACATATTTTGACCTGGTATAATCACCGTATCTATAGAGGCAGCTCTGATTGACACGGTTGCTGGTGCCATGTCTCCACACTGTGAGTACACTTTTCCAATAAAAGAGTACATCCTCTTATAATAAATACGGCATCATCATAGACTGTGCTTTGCAAATAGGACACCAACATAAGCCAATCTTGCATGTTAATTTAATTTAGAATATGTTTAAAAAGTATATCTTAGAGGGAGCATAAGAAACACAAATAAAGGAGGATTTTAAAGGGAGAACTTTTATTCATTATATAATGCTTGGCATCATATAGTAACTGCATTTGGCACTTGTGACTGCCATCCATGAGCCTTTAGTGTTGTTTAAATAGAAACGGTACAATAAAAAGAGATATCTGATTTTCTAAGATAATATAGAAATAGTTATTATCTAGAACAAAAATAATATATCATCATCATATATCTGGAGTGTTTTCATTTTCATTACCATCATAAGGGTCTAAGTAATCAATTGTAAAAAGTACTGTAGGAGGAAAGGCCAGGGAGGGAGATAATCTTATTAGAGTAAAATGTGAGTTATTTGGGTAAAAATTGAGTTTGTACTGAATGATGCAATAGGACGTACCAAAGAACATGGCTTTGGGAGATTAAACTCTTTAAAATTATAAAAATATCCTAAATTGATTTTCTGGCTGCACATAAAAAGATGCAGTATACCATTATTTCTCCAGATGTGTAAGTCTGTTGGATTCCTAAGTTCCTATAGCCGGAGGATTTGCAGATATTAGCATTACCATCTTTTTAGTTTTATTTAATGACAGTTCTTCAGCCAACCAATTATACTCAAGGCCCTCTGTTGTTTAGGAGTTTTGCCAGAAATGTGCAGGAGTTACCTTTAGTTAAAACAGTATCCCAGAGCCATCAATAGGTCCAGACATTAAGGCATATTTGCAAATCTCTACTTTTCTGTACAGTGAAGTCTTACTCCAACCACCCCTCTCCCCCTTCTAAAACCCCTTTCACCTACAAACACACTCCTTCCTTAGCCTAATGTGATAAATAACCTCCCCAACCAATAGAGTTGTTAAGGAACCAACTTTAAAACAGGTTCTCCTTAAGAATTCATCACTGAATTTAGATTACCATTGGCACCGCAAACTTTTGACAATTCTATCTTTCTATACTTACTCTTGTGTAACTAAGTTTTTTAAATCACATTAGGATCTGTTTGTAAATGATGGGAAAAATAATACTCTCTAGAAATGCCAATACGCCAGCAAAGACTTATTTTCCATATACATTTTATTTGTACATAATTCAGTACCTCACTGGTTTCTTAAAACCTTCTTCATAAAGGTGTGAGATACCCAGGAGTTGGTGTTATTCCAGGAGTTGCAACTGGGAGTGGTGTGAAGCAGAAAGCTCAAGGTGAGGATGACAATTGCTTCTGTTTGTTTCATTACCTGTTCTGTATGCTGTATTAAGGCCTGCTGCTATGGCTGCCGGCAATTTAAGGAAAATATCTTATGCTATTGTATTTTAACATAACCTTTTGTTTGCTCTTCTTTGTAGCTGGTGGCGGAGTGTTGGGTGGAATACCTGGTAAGTCTACAAATAATGTTCTTTATGACTTTGTAACACTAAACCGATCTACAAAAAAACTAAATATAGGGATGAGATTATGGTAAAGAAATACAAAATTCAAAGGAGCAGTTTTCTCCCATGACAGCCAATTAGATTAATATTTTCTCACAGTACATCTCAGATATTTTTATAATCCCGAGCACAGTGTTCCCCAAATATGATCCTACAACATAATATTACTATAATTATCATGTAGGATGGTTTCTCCAAAAAGTAACTAATAGAAGATATGATTGAACATGTGATAGCTATTCATTTTTACACATTCTAAACTATTAAATAAATTGGAGAGTAATGCCAAAATCTATATCCTGATATCTGCAAGCTGGTGTTTAATTATAAAAATTTTGCTCTAGTTGACATTTTTTGAATGAGGAAGCGGGTGCTGAGAGCATGTTGTTTTTCCTTTACCGCACCCTGTCCTAAATCCAGAGCCAATACAGATAAAGAGCCAGGGAAGAGATGGAGCTCTTGCTGCACAGATATTAGTCCCGCTTATAACACTATCAGAAAAGGGAGCTGAAGAAGGAAACCAAACCCTCTGAAGTCTTTGCTCACCATGTTGTTTTATTAGACTATCTGAACAGCCATAGACATATCCCAATGTGAGCCCCAATCATAAAACAACTAATTCTGGCCTCTAACCTTCTACAATGATGTAATGTGCCATTATGAGATACAGTCAGGATCATCATAACTTCTTAGCAGTTTACACCTGCAGAGGACATATAGGCTGTGTCCTTCTAAAATGGAATGTAGATTCCACTAACATTACCATTTGCAAATGTTTTATAGAAAACATTTGAATGGCTTGTCCTTCATCACCCTATATTTCCTTATATAGAATAAAAGAATCTAAAGTTGGAGTAACTGTTTAAGCATGTATTATAGAATTTATTATAATTGGCCATATTTTGATTTTTTTATACTGTCTGACTCCTTATATAGAATAAAATAATTTAAAACTGAAATAAACAAGTCTGCTGTTTATACAACTGTTGCAGAATGCAATCTCCTTGATGCCTATCCATTGATTATTGGTCATTGGAAGCACAGATTCAGATGCTGTATAAATAGTATATAAACCTTACAAATTAAATCTTACAAATAATGTCTATATGTCTGTCCTACAAATATCTAATTTGAAATTGAGAAGAAATAATTAGTGTTAATAAATCCCACCCTGGCCAATATTTACCAAATAGGATGTAATATTTCCCCAAAGAGGAAACAGACAGCAATGATTTAATAGCGCACCTCTAACTCTCCAAATATAACTTTTGCTTTAAAATATTAACATATTTTTATGAGTGGCTACATTTTTTTATTTCAAGGTTTTGGTGGTTTTGGTGGACAACAGCCTGGTGTACCTCTGGGTTATCCTATTAAAGCACCTAAACTACCAGGTATGTACAGTATATTTTATTAGCTGGTTTTAGTGGCATCTAAAACAGTAATTTTAATATCACCCATGTTTTTTGATTTGTGAGTTTTACAAGACTGTCTGTACATTTTGTTACACTATACACGAGTTACACTATGTAATATTCTGCTATGCAATGTCGTATTCCTACTAAAGACATCCCTGAGACTAGTAGCTCATATGTGGAATTCTGACACTACAACACTTTGCTGTTTCCATGAGGAAGGATAAGATAGAAGGGCTGGTGTATACCAAGGGCCAGCTTATCATAGAAATACTCATTTTCAGTAAGTGATGCCTGCTGTCTATAAAGGAGGAAGGTTGAAATTTCTCTATGAGTGATGGTGAAGATGAACATTTTGCAGGGCTCTTTTGACAGCCGTTCAGGTGAAGCAGAACACAAGCACCTCTGAACATTGCCTTTGGGATGCTAGTGATACAAATGTATTCCAAAACACAGATAACAGGAGAATTAACATTTTATTCATGATTCCGACAACTCATCTGACATCAGCCAATTATAGCATTTTTAGTTCTGATAACAACATCACTAAAATTTGGAGGAATAATTTAATATAATAATATTATAATATTAATAATTGGACAATGGATGTAGTGTAAATAAAAAAAAGAGATCAGGCTGGTAAGTTTATTTAATTGTAGAAAAGACATTGCATGTTGTTTCTGCAATAAAATATCTACTTGGTTACAATTTTTTTTATTAAGATTTAGTTGTACATTAAGACTACAGGGTAACATTGCAGGTTTGTGATTTCACTGCAGAACAAACAGTATTTAGGTCAATTTACAGGCAGTGTTTAAATAATAGGTCTACAGGTAAGATCAACAGGTAATAAAAAATTGTTACAGAGGAGGCATATGAAAAACAAAAAACAGCTGTTATTGCACCAAACATTATAGGTTTGGTGGGATCTTTCAGATATATATATTAATAAATGGCGCCATCTGAAAATGTATGTCGCTTGCATTGGCTTTTTGTTTGCTTTCCTTAATACTGAGCCCCATAGCAGTTTCCTGGTAATTATTACCTAGTTAGTTTAGAACTATATACATACAGTGTAAATGGGTTGTCCCCTTTAAAGTAAATGTTTTTCTTTTTTGTAGGAGGATATGGAGTTCCCTACACATCAGGAGGACCTGGAGGTAAGTCTACCAACAATTTATTCATCTCCCTTGGAGTCTCAATGCAAATTAATAGCCTGGAATAAAATGTAATGGCAAAAAATTCCATACGGAAAAAATGTCAACATATCGAAGCACACTGTTCTGCATTGTGGTTAATGAGAAGGAAATATTGTGCAGGTCCATGTTGAAGCCTGTGCGAGAGAAGAAATAAGTAAACATGTTCTTTTATTATTATTTCACTGTATTTCCTGGCATGCACAGCTTCTTTTTCTTTGTAAAATTGTTTCTATACAAGCATATGCCACAACATTAAAAATATGTATGAGAGAACTGCGTCTGCAGTGTGTCTGGCCAATATGAAAATAATTTATAAGTTGCTGTGACATGTAATGAGTGTGGCTGACATTAATAGCCTTCTAATCTACATAATTCTCCTAGCAGAGAGATGAGAGGTCTGACCCAGGAGCTTGATATTTTGACTTATACTGGAACACATAACAGTTCTCGTTTATATATAAGATAATGCATATGTATAACAGAATGACTATATTTCAACCACAGAATATTGCTACTCTTGACAGTTTTGGTATGTTAATACAGAACATACGATGGAGATATTATAAGTACGGAGATAAAACGCACACACAACTTTAGTACTACAGTGGTTAGCGAGCTCTCCAAGTCATTACACATCCATTATTATTACACCTACAAGAACATACTGCTGTATTGTGTAAAAGCATATTTAACATCTTTTTTATATTAGGAACAAATTTTTATAAGTTTTTGCAGCTATTAAACATTTATTTTATGAATAGCAAAGTCTGTATATTAAAGGTTTGCTTCAATCTGCTCCTAATATGCACGGAATGTCAATTTCATACTTAATATATAATACATAATTACATATTGAGCCTGGCTTTCATGATCTTTCACTGTGACACCTAATTAACCAAATGCTTATTCTGCATTGTAGGTTTTGGTGCTGGTGCTTTGGGAGCTGGTGGAAAAGCTGGATATCCTACAGGAACTGGTATGTATTGTGTGTTGGGCTGCTAGTCCTCAAACCATGTTACACATATGTCTGAGAAGACTAAAGAGTTATTTTATTGTACCGGTAATAGTAGAACCAAAGCACCATTTGTTGTCTAATTATGGTATACAAAGGGCATAAGGACATTCTCTCTGCATGGTTCCTTAGCCTCTTATTCCCGTTTTAATGGCCTGTATAATCAACTCCTTTTTCATTTTTTTGCCATATCTGTGACCAGTACAATATCCTTTTTTTCATAGACCTGTGTTATCACTTGGTCATAAGATTTGTATTGTTATTGGCTAAGCATTAGTATATATGTTCATCGTTTACATTTGGTTATATTTTGCAATTTTTATAAAGGGGTCCCTGTGTAACTCCACTGGGAATTATGTAAGTACCCCTTTGAGACATTTCAAAAATATATACCAACATACATATACATGCATACACCCACTGCAGGTCTGAAAATAGCCTAAACGAATGCTAAACTGCAAAATTTACATTTTTTTCTTGGGTAAAGTTCACTTTTCAAAGTCTTTATATTTAAATTCATATTATATGTATTTATGTTTTTCTCTCTGACCACCAATGTACTGATTTGTTTATATAATGTTTGCAATATACATTGATAATTTACAGGTCAGTTAAGTAAATGTAATATAGCAGAGTATAGGGAAAGGAAAGCAAAGGTGGAGGAAGCAAAGGAATCAGGCATCATAGCTTATAATAGTGAGGTGTTACTAGCTATATCTATACTACATTTCTAATAAAAAACCTAATCATGGTTAAAGGAGATGAAAATACTTCTGGCAGAATTGTGACGTATGTGACCACACATACCTAAGGTGCAAGGTTATGTCATATTATGAGAAAAGTATATTTACAGTATGTCTTTGACATACCGGGAATGATCTGATTGTAACAAAGCACAGTGTATTTCCTGACAGTGTTCTGTTTTTGTTTAACCTTTCGTAACCATAGTAAGTACTCTCAAGGTAATTCACAGTCATATATATCATTTTAGGAGGCTAACAGATTTTTTTTAATGCATTCAAATAAAGTAAACATATAGCATCTGTTTTAAATGTTGCACAGAACTGAAGAGCTAACTCAAAGTCGTGCATTCATCATAGCAAAGAAGGGGCTACAGAGAGACAGTCGAATAAGTCAAATATGGTATATTTGCTGACAGCCTTTAACTCCTATTATTCATTTTCCTACATCTTGGCTTAGAGACATTATGGTGACCTTCATGATCCCAAATGTGTTCTTTTAAATGTGAATTAATTTCCTATGCTCAGCTTTATCCTGTTATGGCAGGATCCCGCTGTTCTGTGCAGAATGATGTAATGAGAAACAGGTGTTGTTCTGATAGCTGTAGAGCCTTGCCAGGACTAATGATTTCTTTTTCTCTCTTTTCGATGCTTAGGCGTAGGTGCTCAGGCAGCAGCCGCCAAAGCTGCAGCTAAGGCCGGAAGATATGGTGGTAAGTTTTCTCCTTCTATATTCTACTTTAGCGGTAATATAGCAAACCTAAAGCTGAACCCCCAAAAATATAAATACAACAAGGGATAACTAGTTTAGGTATTGAATCATACTGATTTTAATCTTCCTAGATCGTAAGCTCTTCAGTTCCGGGTCCTCTCCTCCTCCTGTGTCACTGTCTTTATCTGTCATTTGCAACGCGTATTTAATGTACAGCACTGCGTAATATGTTGACGCTATATAAATCCTGTTGATAATATTAATAATAATAATACTCATATTGGCAGAAGTAGGGTAGGAGTGGGTGCCACATGCAAATATGTTAACAAAGAACATTCTCATGGAAGAGAGAGCAGAAAGAGCATAGGGTTGACTTCATCAGTCATATGTAAGCTCTTTCACTGTCTAGTTGGAGGGCTGAATATGTAGAGAAGACACCACTGTATTCCATAAAGTTTTTGTACACACATGACTTTGTTTTGGATAGAGTATAGAAGGATTAAACCCCTTGCTTGGCTGGCTTGTTTGCAGTTTGTTTAATGTCCCAAAAACATCTCCTAAAGTAAGGGAATTCATATCATAGACCTATCACCAAGTCACATTCCCCTAGTGGGCGAAAGATTTGGAATTTTTATGTAATTTCTTTTAGTGACATTGGTCACCAGTACAAATGGATAGGTGAATCATCCCAATGAGGACACAAACAGCAATAAAAAGGCAATGAGTCTAAACTGCCAAATTGTATCCAAATCAAATATGTAAAGTTTAATCTTTTGTGACCAACACTAATGACTCTTAAGTGTTGTAGTCTACACAGGTGTACTGTGTAATGGTTTCTTCCCTATCAGGACTAGATGAATAAACTATAATCCTTTGGACAGGTAATATAGGTCTCATATATGTTTTTCTTTCATGGATTTAGCTGTTTATCAGGAGATCAGCTTTTACTAATATTTCAGGAGCAATAAAAGCCAAAGTCTATCACATGGTTTTGTAGTGTGTCCTACTGGTTCACTATATTAATTTAATGTACATAAAGGCAAAAAAGACAAAATGAGTACAAGAATAATCTTTAAAACTGGTGGAAATAAAATATAACAATACAAATATTTGCAACCACTGACTAGCCTGATCTAGAACAGAATATTTCAATGTAACTGGTAGCAATGGGTAATGCCAGAAAATGTTATTTCCCCCAGTAAGGCCCCGTCAGTGAAACTAAGCAGGATTTGTACAGTTTTGTTGCCTTAGACTTTTCCCCAATGTTTGTATTAGGGTCATGTATGATAGCAACTATAATCCAAATCTACTAAAGTAGTTGCTTTTATAGCACATGTGGAAAACCACATCAGGCGGCTAACCCTTTGAACAATTACAGCTAATATAGTACATCTTTGATGTACAGATAATGCAATCCTGTTTATGGATTTTTAAAGGACTATGTAATATTATCTTACGGGCAAAATAACAAAAATATGGAAGTAACCTTAAGTATAGCAAAAATCAAAGCTTATAAATTACTTTATATCTGGTATGATCTAACTTGTTTATTTAGGCACTAAAAATATTAGGACCGGATTTTTAGCACATTTAGTTATTTGCTTTGTTTTGTTATATGGTTTTCATTGAATTTCTAAGCCTATAAATGATTAAATGCTGGTACAGTGATTTGGCTTTTGCTTTCGAAGGTTTAATAAACAATGATTTTCACTATTACCCATCTGTTTTGCCTAAAACTTTAAAACTAAGTCTCGTAATTATATGCAGTGCACCAATGTATGTTTTAAATAAATCATGAGCATCATTTCCTTCCTTTATGGTCTCATACAGTGGCTGGAGTTGGAGGTATACCTGGAGCTGGTGGCATCCCTGGTGCTGTGCCAGGTTTAAGCCCGGGAGGTGGAGCTGTTCCTGGTGTTGTGCCTGGACTTTATCCTGGAGCTGGTGTTTTGCCTGGCACTGGAGCACTGCCTGGCGCAGGTAATGCACAATGAAAAACATACATAAACATTTTTCACATTGAATTTATGGTTGTTATAAAAGTGACTGTATTCTCTTTACAGGAATACCCCAACTTGGTGTTCAGCCTGGTGGAAAACCTCCTAAATATGGTAAGCCACCAGTACTATGTTTTGCAAATATCATGGCTGTTCAGAATACTATTTTACAAGTGTCTGTATGTACTTTAATCCTACTAAAAGAGCCAATGGTGGACACTGGATCCAAGTAGGCCAATACAGCAAAAGAAAATGATTGTAATATTAGTATGTAGTAGATCAGTTAAAATAAATCATCAAAACATCACAAATATGCATCTACTGATCTGTAAATGTTAATTTATTGACCATAACTCCTTTATTCCTATTGTGGACACTTATAACATTATTTGTGGGAATACAAACTATATAATGTCTTACTATCCCTACCCTTATAATAATTACCAACAGTATCTAGATTAGCCTTTCTCAGCCCAGGTTCCATCAGAAGTTGCAATGGGTACCTCCCATATGGCTCCAATATAAATTACTCCTGATATCAGTGTTTTTATCAGCTGTTTGTATGGGTATATTGTTACCACTGGTCAGCAGTGTAAGGAGCATTCTTCTCACTGATCACCAATGTAATGGGTACCCTTCACCACCAACCAACAATCTGTGGGGGCTCTTCTCCACTGATCACCAGTGTAACATAGCACTTCACTGACCAATGTGAAGCCCCCCCACCCCCCTTTCTGACTATGATTTTAATAGGGCCCTCCTTCATCAACAGGTTTAGCTGATTTCTACTAACTTTCTAATCTGAGTTGCCCAGCATTTACCCCATTTCATTATGCAAAATTACTTCTAGCCAAATTGAAAGTTTGCAGAAAATTTAATCTATGGCTCAGACTGACATCTATAGGAAAAAATATGTAATGCAGACCAGTCCACTAAATCTTTGAAACTAATCAATAATAAAGCATAGCTTTTTTACCGTATTTTTATCTGGCAATTTTGCTAATAACAAGCTTTCTGTCCTAGGTTGACAAAGCTAACTGCACTGTAATTTTAGAGAAGCAACAATGTCACCCAAACTACTCCTCTGATTTAGGCTACAGACACCTTCTGCTCCACTCATCTCCATTACATAAAGGATTATTGCCTTTTGGGTCACACATAATAACCAATAACAATCTCGAATGAGATTTTAGTTCAGTAAAGGACAAAGACACACATTTTCCAACAAGATCAACAAGATTCAGAAAATACTTGCAGAAAATTAATTCTTTAGTCACATAAAAGGACTTGTAGGATGCAATATATAACATTGTGGGCTCTTTAAACTCTTAGGATTCTTTCAACTGTGACTACAAGGTTAAGTTGACTAAAACTTTAAAAATCCTTAGAAAAAAAGTAATTTGCAGTATTTTTTTTTTAATATCTTTTCCCTACAAAAATATCCAAACCATATTTTGTGAAAAATGTATTTTTACTGCTTTTGTACTCATGCAGTGGTAAAGGGTAGGCTATTTGTCCCAAAAGGTGTTCCTGGTGTTGGAGGTGTACCAGGAGCTGGTGGAGTTCCAGGTGTTGGAGGCGTCCCTGGAGTTGGTGGTGTTCCTGGAGCTGGAGGCTATCCTGGAGTTGGTGGTGTTCCTGGAGCTGGAGGCTATCCTGGAGCTGGTGGCTATCCTGGAGTTGGTGGTGTTCCTGGAGCTGGAATCTATCCTGGAGCTGGTGGCTATCCTGGTGCTGGTAAGTGATCCAATCATAGAAATACTTTTTTTTTTAGTTATAAATTTAAAAATAAAATAAAGAAAGACTTATTACACAGTGAAGACTACAATAACTATGAAATAATATGAGAATCTTGTCTCAGGTTAAGGGTTGAAAGGGGTAATACTTTTACTATACCTGCTGGTCCATTTTAACCAAATGAATAGCAGCTGTTCAATAGCAGCTGTGTGGGGAGTTTTAAAAAGCAATATGAATCCTAAGCCATATTTTGTATACACGTTACCATATGTAGAAAAAGTGTTTTGTATTAATATTTCTTCTATACCAGTTGCCTTTGTTTTGTTTTTTAATGCTTATCATTCTTTGTATATTTTATTATACAGGCTATGTTAAACCCCCTAAAACTGGAGGTGAGTTGCAATTACATATAAACTGTATCCATGTATTTTTTTAATTGTGAACTCTAGAAAAATATAAAATATATTGGTAAAAGTAACTAGATCCTGTTTTTATATTAGCTCCCGTCATACTATCAGCAGCGCTAGCCACACAGATTATTTTTCGTTACACATTGGTGTCAATCTAACACTTGATGTAGACTTAGATGGAGAAAGGAGCACAGCTTCATCAGTATTTTTCAGGCATTACATTATTAAAAGTTGAATAACATAAACGTATCCAAAGAATTTTTTTTTTAATACAGTTTCTATCCAAGATATGAAGGTGGGTTAATATGAATGTGGGGTATAAATTGAGGTCTTGAGATTATGAATTTTGTCTAAAGTTTAGATTTAGGGGAAATATTAAAATAGTTCTGACCAAAATGTCATATTACTTGGGGGATGAGCAAAGCTGAGATCCATTACTATGTAAGCCAATAGTAAAATCCAAATTTATGAATATAAAAAGAGGGAACAACTTGCTTGCCTAGCACTTCTGTCTTTCAACCTGGAGTTTCATTTTGTTTTGTTTTTTTCTGCAGCTGGAGTAGGTGTTGGTGGGCTTCCAGGTGGAGGTGAGTTTGTCCTTCGCGATTCTTCACATTTTAGCTTTAGTTTATGATATAACTACTTTTAATTCAATCATGTTAACAAAATAAAAAATACTTCTAACTGTAGATTTAAAAAATAGATAACATAATGTAATTTATATTTACTTAGAAAGTATTTAATAAATGATATGAGGTGAAGGTACTCACCGTGCCTTTCATCTTTACCTAGGTAGGGAAATAGGTAAAGGTATTAGCGTGCATAGGTGACTGCATGTTTCAAAACTTTTTTTTCTGAGGTCAATATTTGCTGGATCGAAATATATCCAAACATCCAAAAACTATAAAGCCTGCTGTAACAGTAGCCTTACAATATGCATAAACAAATGGAAGTTCAGGTGCAAGTGGATATATGTAAAAAAAATCCTTTTTTTAATTACAGTAGTGGGCACCTTCTTTTAAATGTCTAACTAAACCTAACAGTGGACAAGGCAACTTCATATAGCAAATAGGTCGATAAAACACAGTGTATAGAAGCAGTTGGCAGTATATCAGTTTCACAGGCCAAATGTATTACACACTAAGTTACAACTATTTCAGAATTCAGCCATCTGTAAAGTTAATAGGCAAACTACTGAAACTTTTGACTGTTTTATGTTTATATATTTACTATTAGTCTATTATAAAGCAAACAAATTCTGAATTTCATGAAACATTTTTAACCCAGTGTTTAAATCTAGATTTTCTTTGTCAATTCAACCTTTAATACTTGGTCTTGTTTTCCAGTTGGAGCTGGTGGTCTTCCTGTTGGAGGTAAGTGTTCTTATTACATGCAAGGAAATGTACAAAAAATGTGTTTGAATGGTTGATGTCTTACACGGTTACAATTGTGTCCAATTCCAGCACATATACGTAGATTCAACAAAGCTAATAAGCTCACTTGTTAACTAAGCTAAGTGACAATTCCCTTTGCAAGGGCATATTTCACTTTGCTAAGTCAACAGCTTAAATCCTCATATATATTTTATGACAGTCTGATGTTTTTTTTTTCTTTTTATCATAAGGAATACTCAATAAAAACAAAACATATAGGAATATTGAGCTGCATATGTGTTCCAATACACAACCTATAATTTGTGATATATAACCTATAAATTGTCACAAACCGAATGATTTCTAATTCTGACATATGCACCATGATACTTCATTGTAAATTTTGCTTACATACATTTTTTTTAGTAATAGTAAAGAACCGAATCTCCAGCTGTACTAATACTTAGTGTGTCCTGGTATAGTAGTTGTAAATGCCAGTTGCATGTTACTGTTATGTGTTATTGCATACATACTATATAGGTAAAAGTAACAAGTAATTATAATATCACTCATTTATCTTTTTTATTACCTAGCTGGAGGCGTCGGACCAGGTGGCCTGCCAATTGGAGGTTTGTGTTTAATTTTTATACACATAAATACAATTATGCTTAAACTTGGCAAATAATGTGTGGGTAATCTCATTATAAATATATAGAATAATAAACCTTGTGTCTGGTTTAACACTAAGGGATAAAACACAATATTAACGGATCTCTATCTTTGAGTGAATTGATAATCTTATTTTTAGTATTAGCAGGATTAGGATTTAGGCTCAGATTTGAGAAAAAGTATTTCAGAGCAGAATCTAGCACAAGAAGATGATAGGAACAGCATTCAATGGGATATTACCTCATAAAAATTTACATAAGTTGTTAAGATTTTATCCTTTAGCAACTAAATGAAAAAAAAGTGACTGATTTTTCATTTTGTGTCACATAGTTGGAGGAATAGGACCAGGTGGTCTGCCATATGGAGGTTTGTAATAATTTTACAAGTTATATTTGTGTATTTAGTTATAGTTGTTAAATAATAAAGTTTGAGTTTTAAGTCATTTATGATATATTAGAATAATGAACAATTATTCCATCTAACTTTAAATCCTAACTAGGCATGAATGATTTACTACTACTTCTGCCATCTGTCATATTCAGGTCTTTTCCTATCAGGAATGAAATATTAGACTGCAGGGGTGTAGAAGATGTAGATGTTAGGACATAAACAAAAGTTTTTCATCTATTGTTTTGCCACTTGGATTGTAAAATCCATTTTTTTCATTCGTAGTGGATAGTAGTAAAGGCTTAGAATTTCTGTCAAGTTTGTTTTGTTGTATTTTCTCATTTTTGAGAGATTTACTATTTCTATTTTCCCTGGTTAACCCTGGGAACTGAATGTAGGGGAAAAATGTAAACTTTTTGAGTTGCCATAATAGAAAAAAGTTAAGGGGTTTCAGCTATATTGAGAAAAAATAAAATAGATCAGAGCTTTTTGCAAGATAATGATAAAAAATAGGGTTTGTTGTTTTGCTTATTTTTTCACATGCTAGTTTTTGGAATGCTGTGAAAAATATCAATAAATTTTCCATTTTGCAGTGTGTAGAATTTATCTAATTATACTATTTAAAATATTTGGAAATTTCAGCCACAAATATTAGTGTCACAAAAGCCAAAGCAGCCATCAGGGGTCCAATAAATAAATGTAATTCCTGCTAATATTGGACTTAAGCATGTGGCCTAAATAGACACCATATCTATGCCAATATAAAGTAACTCATCACAACACTGGGTACCAAGAAGGGAATGTCCTAGAAATTACATTAAAGAAATTAATAATTTATTGATATGATACTATAACTAATGTGATGATTTCTTGTATCCACAGTTGGTGGTGTTGGTGCTGGTGGACTTCCAGTTGGAGGTTGGTATTAGTTGTCTTAAAAGGCAAATATTAGTTACAGTGTTAGTATACGTCTTGTATTGTATATATAAAACATTTTTAAATAGTAATAAATCATAGGGAATTTCAACAATGATATGTAATATGTTTTTTTCTAGACACTTAACTATTTATAATACCAGTGTTATTTATTACAACTTTCTCTATACATCCTTGGTGGCTCATAAAGTGATAGTAGTAAACACTGAAAATAGATAATATTGTTGTTTTAACAGTGTTATAGGAATACAGACAGTCCCAGGGTTACATAGGAGATAGGGACTGTATGTTTGTTCCTAAGTTGAATTTGTATGTAAGTTGAAACAGGTACATTATTTTAATAAATACAATTTGGACAGATGTTTTTCTCAACATATTATTAGGCAGCGTGGTGTCATTTACTGTATCCTCACTGTGAGGTATTCACAAACATTATGGAGACATTCATTAACTTCTGTAGCAAGCTGTGCTTTGATTTGCAAAAAGAAAACAACCACAGAGTTTGTCTTGGTCATTACTTACAACCAAGCAAGTCAGGCCAACCACCACCCCCCATCAAGCCTCTGTCCTGCACAGGAGTGAGCAGGGAAGCCCTTTCCTATCTAGGAGTCGTCTGTATGTTGGATGTTCTTAACTCAGGGTGTACTACCTGTACACAATGCTGTCATGCAGCCCTTCCTATAGTATAGGAGCTCATAAAGTGTTAAAGAGCCTTTAATTCCTGTTATATTAACCCGGTATTGTTCTCTTTGGCAGGTGTTGGTGGTGTAGGAGCTAAGCCCCCTAAGAACGGAGGTGAGTATTGTTTGGAAATGATAATGCTGGTGACAATACTAAAGTAGTGAACTGCCTTATTTAGGAACTATGTTGTTTTGCAAAATGTGTAGCTGTTGAGTTTGTTGCTGATACACTGTAGAAATAAGTTGTGAGTAAATGTACAAGAAACAAAATATTAGAGTACAATTTTAAATCTAACAACAAATTACTGTCTTATTTCTCAGGAGCTGGAGTTGGTGGAGTACCAGGAGCTGGCGTTGGTGGAGTACCAGGAGCTGGAGTTGGTGGAGTACCAGGAGCTGGCATTGGTGGAGTACCAGGAGCTGGCTTGGTGGAGTACCAGGAGCTGGCGTTGGTGGAGTACCAGGAGCTGGAGTTGGTGGAGTACCAGGAGCTGGCGTTGGTGGAGTACCAGGAGCTGGAGTTGGTGGAGTACCAGGAGCAGGTCAGTGTTGTCTGCTTGTACAATTTAATTTATTTAGCCTATTTCTAAGACTGCACAAGGAATGTAGAAGACTCAACACTGAATGCTATTCTTATGTAGGGGGAAAGTGGGATCAGTGTGAGGGAGTTCCTTGGCCTAAATGTTGTTTCTGTTATTAAACCATCATGAAGCAATCTGAAGCTCAGCTCAATCTGTATGATTCTCTGTCTTAATGATTGGGGGAAATTGGCGGGCTAACAAATGTCGGACAGTACCCAAGCATATTTTATTTATTAACCAAATAGATTTGTCCATTATTTATTTTTGCTGGACTATTACCAGTTCAGAGCTTGTACTAAGACTAATGTTGGCCATGCATGAATCATTTTTTAGGGACCATGAGCATGTGTTATTTTCTTCAATTTCACCCAGGCTACAATCGGAATTACAGTCCACATCTAAACATCTCTATTCTACCCCCTGTCATTTTGCTTTTTAATTCAAACTGAAAGAAAATATAATTTAAAAAGTTCTTACAAAAATCTACAAATTTTTATTTATAGATCTGATCGAAAAATGGAAATTATGAGATTATCTAGCAGAAAAATGCAATAGACTCCCCATTGTACATATATTTCATGCATTTTCATGTTGGGTGATTGCTGTACCTTACTTAATTTTGGTTGTGGTTGTCTAATTGGACCGGGTGAGGTCCCATAAAGGAGATGTAAACAATGCTAGAATTTACATAACATAAAACAAATAGGTTCACATTCATCTAATTAAAATGAAAAATAAATTATATTTTCATTTTACAATGTAAATTGTTTTTGTTGTACTCTGTAAAATACTAAATAGCGTTGTTTTTCATAATTTTAATAGGATACCCAGCAGGAGGCAAGCCACCTAAACCTGGTAAGTACACTGATCCTGTGACTGTACTTTAAGATTAACTTTCCACTTGAATAGATAGGTCTGCTTGTACACTTTTGCGCCCCTTCCAAAATCACCTACTTTTAGTAAGTGAAGATAAAAATTATGAGTTATACTTACCTTAGCCCCATCCTTATCCTAGACCAGAAACTCCTCACTCTTCTTTCAGAAAGGTTCATGTGAAATGCAGAGCTTGCAAACCACCATACATCACATAAACCAAGGCGGTGTGCATGCTTAGCTTTGTTTTTGCTTTGCTTTTATTAGCAACACCATATTTAAAAAAAGGTTGTAACAAGACAGAAGAACAGTCCAATCAATGAAAATAATTAAATGAAAAGTAAAGGGCAATGAGTGTGAGTGACAAAGGGCAATGAGTGACAATATTGTATATAAAAATGTGGCGAAAGGGATGAGTATATAGTTATATAATTTTTTGGTCTGCCCTTGTTTTTAGGTTATGGTGCTGGAGTAGGACCTGGAACTGGATTGTTAGGTGGAGCTGGAGTAGGACCTGGAGCTGGATATGGAGCTGGTACTGGACTGCTACCTGGAGCTGGCTTAGGTCCTGGTGGTATAGGTGGTGTAGGAGCAGGCGGCAAACCCCCCAAACCAGGTACATACTAATTTCTTACAAAAATCAAGATAACTACTTTTAATATGAAAAGCTAGTGATTGCTGGATTATTTGATTGACACGCTGTAACAAATTGGGGATCATAAGCTGAGTTAACTTGAGTACTGGTTACCCCTTTTTTCAGCTGCCTATCACTACTTTTAAAAGTTGTGATAAATCACAAAAGTGGCAAACAGGTAATCAGATAAATAATTCCATTTATCTGGCAAACAAGGTGTTAGCCCTTTGCCAAATGAGTCAAATAGAACAATTTCAGTAAGAAAATTGGTTTCTAAACAGCTATTGTTCTTTTCAGGTTATGGCCCTGGAGCCAGTCTCGGTGGTGGTGCTGGAGTTGGTGGTCTAGGTGCTGGTACTGGACTTGGTGGTCTAGGTGCTGGTACTGGACTTGGTGGTCTTGGAGCTGGTGCTGGAGGTGAGATTTGAATAGAATTTCTATAACTAATCCATTACTTTCATAAAACATATTTTCATTGTTTTTATTACAAATTTGCTTTTAGTAAGAGAGTTTTCTATTTTAATAATGATTTATTTTATAGCATTGTACACTACAACCCTATGTAGAAAAAAGCTAAACATTAGTATCATGAAACTCAACAGCACCAAGTGGCTAAAACTTTTTTATGCAAGACTGGCAGTTTCTTTTTACAAGGGAGTATGTTAAAAGCATGTAAGCATCCAACATAAGCAGAACAAGATTTAAAAAAAAAAAGTCTTGAAAAACTGGGACTAGACCATGATCTCACTGCTGACCTAAAGTTAGTTGACGTCTTTATAAGGGCAATAAAATGCAGTTGGCTGTTTGGAAATCTAATGTTCCCTGGAGCTACATGACTAAAATCCATAGAAACACCCTAAGCTGGCAATCCATCTAAAAAGGAAAACCTTTTTATTCTAAAATGAGGAACATAGATTACTATGAGTCACCAGATATGCAGCTGTAATGTCACCGTGTGATGGCTGTTTACTGGACGGAGTGAAGACATTAAGCATGTGCCTGAGTGTTCACTGAGCTCTCCAACCAACTCTAGTCTCCGGGGGCCATTGACAGCAATCCAGGAATACTAAATTACTGCAGATAAATAAATGTTATGTTTAGTTAATTGGTTAACTACATGCTAATTTGAGAAACCTTAGCACTACGGCCAGTCAGCGACCCAATGGGACTGTGATTTACAGCTGGTAAAAAAAGTGTTGAAGGAAAATAAATAAACTGTATTCCTCAGGCATGAAGTTGCTTTTGACAAGTGAACCTAAGATCTAAGCTCAGGACTATGGGCAGGGGTTGTGTGCTGATTGTGAAAGCAGATCAGATCATTAGGATATGGTTATCAGCTGACAAAATATATATACAGGCCTGTTGAAGCTGTTTTGATTACAGTTTACTGTTGTCAGATTAGTTTAGATATTTTGCCTAACTGGCTATTGTTAAATTGCACTGCATGTTGTGCATACTCACAGCACTTTATTGCTTTTTGTTATATTTTATTGAAAAAGACTGTTCAAGTAATTGATGTATTATTATGTTTGAAAGGATTGGGTGGAGCAGGAGCTGGAGGAAAACCACCTAAGCCTGGTAAGAATTAATATTTTTTACCAACAGAAGAGTATAAATCTTTACAGCTGCATTAATATAACAAGCCAATAGCAGCCCGTTACCTACATTGCTGCAGCATATGAAAGAATAAAATCTACCATGTTTAGTCTTACACAGTTTCAGCAGTTATGGTCTAGAAGAAAGCAAAGCAAAATCTCCTTTGTAACTGTTGTTTCCTGTACTACTGTTGTTCCTGTAATTTTGCTACAAAGGAGGAAAACAATTAGAACCCAATATCCAAGGGCAGGTAACTTCATTAGTTGGTCAAAAATTCCTCTCTTAGCCTTAAGTAATTATTAATATAGATATTTTTGATTTTTGCAAAAAAAAAAAAAAAAAACCTAATCAAGTTAACACAACTTAACCAATTGGGATGTCGGACCCCTTCCTAAAATGATGGAAAAATCTTTTTTATTTACATATACAACTAATGTTGTACATGCTTTAGCATAGAAAAGTCAGTTGCCAAATGTTTATACTGGTTATACTTATAAATATATTTGAGCAAGTCTATTATTTTTCTTCTTTTGTCCTTTGCCCAAAGTTTTGCATTATTACTAATAGAATAATTTCATGTTGCAAATAAAATCTATCTTATGTATATATAAACATTTGCATTCACTGCATTCATGACAGTTTATATGATTGTATAACTGGGGATTATGAAAAACTGTAAAAAGTGAACACGTTTGTGATATAATTTATCTGTTTTTTCAGGTTATGGGCCTGGAGCTGGTTCAATAACTGGAGGCGGTTTTGGACCTGGAGCTGGATATGGACCAGGAGCTGGATTTGGACCTGGAGCTGGTATTGGAACTGGTGCTGGATTTGGACCAGGAGCTGGATTTAGACCAGGTGGAGTTGGAGGAGCAGGTGAGGACTCCATATAAAATCTGCTTAGTAGAGAACTAATCTAAAACGAACAATAATAATTCATGCACAGAAGGCCGACACTGTGCAATGAATAGAAGTAAACTTTGTTGCTCTCCATTAGAATGACCATATCGTTTGGGCTGGGAGTACACTGGCAAGTTTTCATAGCACGGCCTTGCAACTAAATTTACCCTTTTCTTAGCATTCTATAATTACATATTGAGAACAAGTGGCTCCCTATAGTGTATGGCATGTAGTAGAAATAATCCCTAAAGTTAACACAATGTTTCAAATTTCATGTTACTACAGGAATAACAATCAATCGCTAATTGTCAACTATTAACGAAAGCTTATTATGAAAAACACATTATTAGTTTATTATTGATGAAAATAATTAGTATAATCAGAGATATAGGAAGATGAACTGCTCCCTCCCATCTAGTGCTTCATTTAATGTGGAGAGTTGCCTCCCTGGTCCATAGTTAGGTTGGGTAGGTGGAAGGAAAAAGACAAGATCTGCATATTGTCAGCTGTCTATTTTTTTCAGCATATGGTCAGTTGTGATTGATAAGATTTTCAACATGTTTACTTTAAAAAGTGCTTACAACAAGAAGTATTTACCTTAATTTTACAATGTGCATTCTTTGTGCATAATTTAATAGGGTCATTATGTATGTGGCACATAAGTCTCAGTTGTCTTAGTCTAGCAGCTGAACAGTGTTCAAACTAAACATACCACAAACACTACAAAATGTTGTATATACAACCAAAGTTTGCTGATGCACTGTCTCTTCCTATGAGCCCCAGCACCTGTTTTCTTATTCTAGTCTGCAGCATAGAACCACAGATGTGGTACTCTGGACAGACATTTTTGGGACTTGGATCATAACTGTATAGCCAGAAATGGGGCCATAAAAGCAATGCGTTCCTAAGATTGCATCACAAAAATCAAAACAATAATAAAACCAGACAGAGGATAGTCACTGTTTTTTTAATGGAAGTAGATAAGTATCCAGGAGAATAAGCCGGGAAACTGTGTTTATTCTTTGTTTAATCTCAGTGGAACATTATGGACAGAAAACAAACTGCATACATCTGGAGGAGAACAAGTGAAACGCAGGCCGTATGTAACATGCCCAAAAAGAGACAGAAATAAATATCCAGCGTTACTGAGAGATGATGACAGAACAGCTGTTTTAGAGGCTGTATTGTCCTCGATTTTTTTGTCAGAAAGGATACAGATGGTCAGTGAATGAGTGAATGTTTTCTTTTTCTTGCAGGCCAATACCCAGGAGCTGGTGGCAAGCCACCAAAACCAGGTAAGCCTAAGATGGTAATATTGGCATCTTACAACTTTTTATAATGCTGTGTTGGTATGTAACACTAATTTATTTGTTGATATCCAGGATATGGTGCTGGTCAAGTAGCAGGCATAGGTGGTGCTGGTGCTGGTTATGGACCCGGTGCTGGAGCTGGTTATGGACCCGGTGCTGGAGCTGGTTATGGACCCGGTGCTGGAGCTGGTTATGGACCTGGTGCTGGAGCTGGTTATGGACCTGGTGCTGGAGCTGGTTATGGACCTGGTGCTGGAACTGGATTTGGGCCTGGAGGATTAGGAGGAGGTAAGAGTTGGCTACAGCTTTTCCCTGGGGAAAAAAATATGAATAGCTTAATTAAGACCAGCCCTTATACCTAATTATCTAGTCTCTCCTGTTTTGTTAGTGAAGATGACCTATACTTGAATATATATTGATATATATATTGATGTCCAACAAGTACCTTTTAACCCCATGCTAAACTTCCAGTAGTCAGTCTGGCTCAAGAGCCCATTCTTTCAAAGTAGTAAGAAAAAAAAAACAGCAAATAAACAGATGTTATTCTTTTGATAAACACAGAGAATTACTGAAAAAGTCATTAAAATAAAACCTTATTTTATCCTCAGGTGCATACCCAGGAGGCAAACCACCTAAGCCAGGTAAAGACACAGCATACTTCATTGGGCTAAAGAACACTCTGTCATTCTACCCATTTCCATGTCATTTACATGCTCGTCTCTTGGCACAGACTGGGCTCACAGTACTCCAGGACTGATTGGAGCTCATTTGTCTTTCACATTTAATGTACAGCGCTGCATAATATGTTGGCGCTATATATATCCTGTTTATTAATAATAATACTAATAATATTAAGCACCACTCCAGTCCTGGCATTGGGCCAGAAGAAAAAAATATATATGTATACTTTACAATTAGTTATCAAAAATGACCACAGTTAAGGTTTTTGGATGGTGGGAGGTAAGATTAAAGCGTACCAAAACTCAGAAATGTTACTTTACAGGGTAGGGTAGACAACTCTTTTGTGTAAGGTAAAAATTCTGTTGTTTGGATTTTTTTTTTTGGTGCAAGACCCTTTTTTTTTAACCACCCCCTAACTCTCGATTGCTTGCGATCGAGCATGAATGGGAGCACAAAGCCTCCCGGGAAACCTACGTCACAAGCACCTTTGGGTGCTCTTTCTGAGCATGCCCGAGCCTTTTCGTGCAAAGAAAAAAATATGCCAATCTCATGCATGCGCAAGTTTTTTTTATCCTACGTCACCCAATCTCGCACCTGGGTAGGGTAATGTAGGATGAAGAACCCAGAAGAAGGGACGAAGATGGTGGCACTTGAAGTGCTGGCTCGAAGACAGATGCCGGAACGACGCGGGACCCAGTTGAAGAGACCTCCGAATGGATCCGACTGCCCTGCAGGATTTTAGTTTAGGTCCTCCTTAAATATATATATTTATTACAACTTTCATGTCACTGATGCTTTTAATGTTTTGTGATATATACAGTAATAACAAGCTATTTTTATATTATCAGGTTATGGAGCTGGTGCTAGTTTAGGTCCTGGAGGATTAGGAGGCGCAGGGCTTGGAGGTGAGATCAATTCTCTCTTTACAAAGTAGTTAACTTACTTAGCAAAATATTCTTCATGTAAATTATTTTATAGAATGCACAGATACATCATTTAACTGATTTTATAAGTGACTGTTAATTACTAGGAAATTGTCTTATATAATATATCCCATAATATTTACCTACAGCAACTTTTAAGTTTATGTAAGAATTTGCATGCTACTAAATTAGTTGTGAAAATATTTTATATTTCAAAATATTTCATATACTAAAAAGATTTATAGTTCGGGTTCTTTTGGGGTATAGTAGCACCTTAAAAAACATTGAGAGAATCTCATGTTTAAAAAAAAAAAATTTCTGTAGGTTTTCAAATTACATAGACATGCAATAATTTTCTTTAACAAAATTACAATCATGCAAAAAGTTTTGCAATATTTCTTGTTTGCATTCTGTGTTCTAAACACTAGAGGGCAGACACTCCTAATGTAAAATATTATCTATGTATGTATGTACATATTTATTTATTATAATAAAATGTTTTTCAGGAGCTGGAGCTGGACAAGCAGGATACCCATTAGGAGGTAAAATATATATTTTTTTCATTTTACATTATTTTTAGAAACTGTCAATACACACACACACACACACACACACATATATATAAATTTATATTAACTCAATATTTCTAATTCTGTTTGCAGCCATAAAACCAGCCAAATCCTACTACAGAGGTAATTTTATACCCAAATGTTATGTTTTTAACTATATTAATAAATGTTTTTAATTAGTTTAATAAGGTTATGTTTAAAAATCTAAAACATATTTCAAGGAATTTCTATAAATTATTTGTTCTGTAATACAACTTTAATCTGCAGCCAGTTTTCTATAGTTCGGAAATAATGGAAGCATGGCTTTATGGTATGAGGACATTCATTACACTCCTCACTGTAATTCCCCTCCTATATACAGTAATTGGCTCACTGCAACTTATGTCAGTGTTATTGTATCTTAACTATAGGACTAATCAAGATGTTACGGCAGGCAGATTCTCCCACCCAAAAGTTAGGTAGTAGTATGTGGCTGCAGAAAAAATTCCTTAATTTATTATCTGAGTTTATTTTAAATAGCAGCAGGAGAACTTTACCTTTAAGTTTTCCAAAATCTTTGCAATACATGCAACATGCAAATTGATAACCTTTTCAAAGGCGAAGTTACACTTTAAGGGAAAAAGTATACCTAAATAGACAGTTATAAAAAAATGTCAATTTGTTTGTTAGGAAACACCCAACTGCTATATGTGTTCCAAAATGTAACAGTATTACATGCATTGCAGTGGTGACTGTATTTGTAATTAAAGGGAGACTTAAATGCCATAAATATTCAAAAAACATAACGGTATTGAAATTAAGTTAAAAATAAATTCTATGTGCTGTATAAATGAATCTTTGCTACCACTTTGCTAAGGTGTTTGGCCTGTTGCATACAACATTGGAGCAATTCATTAAAATGTGAAGCCATTTGTTCCAATAACCTGAACAATATATCTGTGTCAGAGTGATACAAATATATAGGAAGCCATGTAAAGAGGGAACATAACCTGCCAATGCTTCTGTACAGAAACAAAATGCATTATATGTTTGTTCCTACATTGATGTTCCTTCTATATATTCATCTCTTTAGTGCTGAACTGATTGTATTTGAATTTATAATACTCTGGTAAGACCAGTTAGTTAGTCACTCAATGCAAATCAGAAATTAAATATTAGGTCCTATATACCCTAATCAGAATAACAGTCAGTTGCTTGACGTTCAACTGAAAAAAAAGAATTGAAAGCATCGAAAAACAACCAGATATGATTAAGAGCTATCGACAAAATCCAGCTATTCCCTTTCTTTAGTTTTTAGTTATTTTTCAAAGAAAAGAATAAACATGCTGTATCAACCATGTATACAGGATAGAATGGGGTCCTAAGCAAGGTAGTAGCTTTAGCCCTTCTATCTTTTCAGCTGACATTGAGAAAAAAGACAATTGCACAGAAACACTGCTACATTTGTGTTTTCTGTACAGACCTAACCCTTCTTTATCAGAAACCAATTGCCTATGAATGTCACAGACAGGAGCTTAAAATTTGTGGCTTTTTCCCCTGGACATCTAACAGTCCTACTGTGCTGCCTAGGTTTCTGTGTGAATTCTCTACTATGAGGTCTTCATGTTGCTATAAATCAGCATTTCATAGGGGAGTGAAGTAGTATGCTTATATTCCTTATATTTACCTTATATTTATATTACCCTACAATTCGCTACTACTTTTCACAAGAGCAATAATACATAATGTAGTTGTTATGTATATCATAAGTAATGAGAGAGAGAGAAGGAGGAGGAGGAGGTTAATTATTAAATATTACCTTGCTCCAAAATGGGTATGTTGACACATCTGCTGGATTTTGGTATTTACTTCTACTTTCTCTAATGGTGAGCAATTATAACAATTGCAACCCTTTTCACAAGGTTGCAGCAAGATACCCATCTCTTTCAACTTGACTGTCCAGATCTTGGTTTATTACATATTAATGAGTATCAAGTTTTGGATTATGTGTTTGTGGTAATATCTCACCACTGTGGCCCTTAAAAGATCTGAGAAACCAGCATAGGATTCAACACGGTGGGAGAAGAGGAAGCAATCTGTATATCTGCTTTCAGATAACTATGTTAGACTTTACAAAACTAAATCCCAAAGAAAGTACGATACTAATCTAAATTCTAACTGTGAATTGAACTAAACTAAATCCCAAAAAAGTTCTGTACTAAACAAAATCCTGTGAATTTTACTAAACTAAATTCCAAAGAAAGTTCAGCAAGCTTTTGAAAAAAACAATATGAATTCTAATATAAGCAATCTTGTGTTAATAATCTTTTTTTTGTAGGTGGTGGTCTCTGTGGCCAAGGAAAGTACTGTGGCAGGCGGAGAAAGTAACCAGCCAGAGAGCTACGAGTAACCTCATCAACTATGGTGCTACTGCATGGTGTGAATGTAAAAGGATTCAAGTATCTCCCCTGTTCTACCCACAGATCCCCCGTCTGAAATCCTTCCCCATCCTTCCATCCACCTTCTCCTAGCTTAGAACATCCACCTGTATACAGTGAGTCAGGCAGCTACAATTTATGCAATGAGCCTGCAGTCTGACATTAATAAAATAGCAGGCAAACATATATACGCATACAAGTTGATGCTGTATGAATATGTCTGTAATGTGTGTATGTGCCAATAAATCAGAACACAGTCTATGAATACACACTCTCCAGAATTGTGCATACTTGTATACAGTAAATTCAGACATAACAAGTATGAACATACATGCACTATATATATAAATATATGTAAAGTATACAGACATGCACACATCTATACAAAGGAGTTGGTTGGCATTCATCTAGGCCACCATGAGACTACAAAGTCCACTACAAAGGCTGGTGAAGTGAAACCTGCCAATGGTGCTACCGACTTGATCTTAGACAGATGAGTACTGTTAAAGCACCAAACAAACTCATTTGTATCACCATGAAGGTTTTTGTTTTGCCTCAAGCAATATAAATAGTGGAAATCTAAGGACTACTGGTGGCTTGGGTCTGGGCCAGTAAATAAGATTTGCCCCCTTGCCTATTACACAGCTGACAATCAACCCCTCTTTTTCTGACCCTTTGTCTTGTTCCTGTCTCTCACACCATGGCCCCAATAAGTTGTTGTTGCTGTAACTTATACTTGGAATTAAATCCAATGTTATGCAATTGGCCTGCAACTGTACAGGATATTTTTTTATATATGTTATTTGTCTTAATGAAGTGTGTGACTTCTCCCTCTCCAAGGGGGGAGTGTGATGGAAGAGAATTTAGAAGCATCATTCTTGAAATTTACATATTTCCTACCTTTTTGCAATAAAATGCAGAGCGTAGCTTTTTTTTTTGTTTTTGGTTAATGTGTGCCATTCTCTGCAGATTTGTTAAAAGTGGAAGGCATTACCCTTTATTTCCAGGGGGCTAACTAAAGTTTCTCTGAAGTTAGGGAGAGAGGCAATGTCAAGAGAGCAGGGAAGGCGAACTGATATACTTGTAATTAATATTTTTATTTGTTGCCAAAGACATTTGTAACATATTTAAACCTTGAGGCATGAAAGAAATAAAAAGTAAAAAAGGTTGTAGATTACATAGAATGAAGTCCCCCCTCTCAGGCTTTGTTCCCTCTCTTGTCTTCACTTAGTCTTTCCCGCTAACCAACATGCTGCAGGAAGCTCTGAGTCTTCCACCCCACATCTCTGTTTGTGAGGGGTGTGTTTGATGTGTGAATGCCTTAGTTTACTGATCACACCCTCACCTTCCTCCTCTCAATATATATATATATATATATATATATATATATATATATATGAAACCCTATTGACATAGTTGATATAACAAACAAGAATGTACAAAATAAACGTGTATCTAAAGGCAAAAGTTTTGAATAGTTAAAATAGCTTTTTCTTCTGTCTGTGTGCCATTGGTGAAACCACCCTACAATTTCTGGGCCAACAGTACGTGGAGGGAAATCACGTCCTATACAATTGTCACAAATACAGGTGTCTTGTGGGTAAATAGAAGATTTACCCACTATTTCTGCTCAGACGACAATTGTAGTAAAAGTTTTCTATTTCTATTATTTTCGTGTTCCAGTGAAATAAGTCATCAGGACAATGAAGAAGTAAATCTGCCCAGTGGGATCACAGACAGCAATGTAAACTTGACAAACTAAACTAAACTGTCACCATTCTTTCCAAAATTTAAAAGCTTTTCTTGGCTTGAGATGTGATGGAAATGAAGTGCTTGGGATGGGAGTGTGGTTGAGCCTGCAGTCAACTGCAAGTTTGAAATGGCCCTCAGGCTTGAAATGCCAACAAGAAACAAAGCATTTCTTCTCTGTCAAACAGTTGTTTCCTGTCTAGATATAGTTGTGTACAGTTCACCCAATTTCCTTTCTTACTGATTTGGCCATCTGAGAAGCTTTTTTTGAACACCTGCTAGCAATGTAAAATTGGTATTTTCAAACACCACCTATATGTCTCACTTGCAGAAAGCATATTGTTTCCAAGAGTTAATACTACGTTTAATAAGTAGAAGGATTGGAGCTCACACAATACAGACTTAGTAAACAAACCCACAACCAGCATATATAAGAAACATTCTTTGTGCAGGAGATGACACAAAACTTAAGTTTACGGTAGTGGAGTAGAAGATTTTCAGACTTTCTCACAATAAAAATGTGTGAGATTAGAAGTCATGGTAATATACAGGCCCACGCTAATACTAGTTGTGTCTAATCAGAGATTTTCCCTCCTTTATCATACAGCTGTGTATTGTTTACATTGGAGCTACTGAGATTTTGCTCAGATCTATGTATTTTACTGATGAGGTAATGGGAGAAAGTGACCTAGAATTGATCTTGTTCAACAAGTTTTATTCAATAGCAGCAAGAATGTTGTATTCTCATGCTAAAGGCTTTTAGTCAGAGTAAAAGTGCTGCATTTTTACATGTTTGTCAGACTTTAAAAGCTATAAAAGAAGAATGAGGAACAATGAGTGAGAATGAAACTACAAAAATCACTACTACAGAAGAATGAAGAACAATGAGCCGGAATGAAACTACAAAAATCACCTGAACAAGATGAATAGCACTTTTGTTAACACAGGGAGTATGAATACTAGCGTGGTTTAAAAAAAAATTAAGAACTGTAACCGCACATATTCTGGTTTTCAAATTTACACTGGGTAGTAGAAGTTAGTTGCTATAAATTAATATTTCAACCCCTCTTTTTTTTTTGCTATGATTATAAGTAAAGACACTTAGAGACCAGTTTTGGTATAAGTTAAAAAAATTGGGAGTCAAATTTAAAATAAAAATAGAGTTGTGCTTCTCACACGGAACATGGACTGCAGTAAAAGCTGGAAGGAGGGTCTAAACTTTACACTTTCCAAAATGAAAACCTTGGCTGGCAACTGACACCAAAACCTATGCACTTCATAATATACTGATAACATTTTTTTACTAAGGCTTTACTAAACTAAGCTCCACGATGACTAGTAAAAGAGCTTTTGTTGGACAGAGAAATAGCAAATTGTGTTCTCTGCAATATACACATATAGCCAGGGCTTGGCAGCACCTGACACCATGGTCAGTTTTTTCATTCTTGTAGGGTAGACATTTTGACCTCATTCACATACCAGAGCTACAGTGTTCACTATGCCTGTGCACCACATGTAATCCATGAGCACTGCTTGGTGTACCATTTAAACCGGGATCAGAGTTCAGAAACCCATGATAATGTTATGGAGGTAGCTAATACATTCCGGAGGGCTCAGTGTTCACCAGGGCACCATGCAAGGGAAGATGGACTTTTCTGTAAATGGATCCCAGCTGGTCAACAGCTGACAATCAGATTTTGGTCAAATGGTCAAGGCAGGTCAATAACAAGAAACAGACAAAGGTTGTCAACAGGAATCAGCATTTGAACGGAAAAGAGAATGAGGTAGAGGAGCCCAAGAACAGGTGTACAAGGAGGTCTTTGCTCAGGCACTTTCTAAATGCACTGGGTATTTTTAAGTTTAACTTGTTCTCCCAGACATGACCTAAAAGGAAGTGTCCAGCAGGACGTCTCCTCAAGAACTAGAAGGGGGAATAAAACACATTTAAACACATGGACCCTCACATACAAGGAGGAATTCTAAAGTGGTTGAACAGATGAACAAGAATCAAATATGGAACCCAGGTGTACAACAGCAGACTGAATCCTGTGACACAGGTGAGTGCTAGGTTTGGACAAAGAGAATGCAGAGTGCACAGAGAATTGTGACAGATATGCAGAGCATTGATGTGTCCCATTAGAGAGACGTTATCACTACACTTTAACTGCACAATGACAACCTTTCTTGCACAAAAATGTAAAAGAAAAGGCTTATTGATTACACTGGTCAAGAAACATTTTCTTGCCAAACAGATTAAAGTCATTTTAGCTTATGTTTGATGCACAGATTACAAATATAATATTGGTTTTGCTAGATTGGCTCTAGTTTTTTAAATTATGACTTTAATATTACCCTCAAAGAAAACTAATGGAACATGAAAATTAAGCAAAATTAACTAGATATGCCTACGTATACAAAATTACATTTTTGAAATACCCAATGTCAGTATATTCTAAATTCAGTATATTTACAAAACTAATCAAAAAGAAGTCATAGAAAATGATGATGATGATCAGGACAATCACGTTAAAGGCTCCAGCAGTAATCTGCCATCATGTGTCTATCCGACCTGCCCTGATAGCTTTCTTCCATCACCTTTTTATCTTGATGGAACCTCTACCCTTATTAATCACTGAAATCACCAAGGTTTTCTGTAAATTGTTGCAAAAGGCTATGGAGACAGTTAACTTTTATGCACATAGTAGCACCCAAATTTTTAAAATTTAAGAGCAAGTTTTGTACCAGTTCTTCATAATTTTGTGTTTTATGGTTACCCAAAAAGTTGTTGACAACCATGACATAGCTGTGTGGCAGGCGCAGCACCATGAGGTACCTTGTGCGCTGTGGCATTAGAAAAATTATGATTTCTGTTTCTCTTTAGTCCGATCAGACTGTCTTTACCCTATAATTCCTCTAATACCGTTCCATAAAAGTGGTAGGTTTAAAGAGCACACCAAATACTTTAGATAACTTCTTTATTAACTTCAAACTTTCTTCATATAACACTGCTGATTCTGCAGCAGAAAGTCTATGTACAAACATGTGTGGAATAAAGTATCACAAAATGATGGTTGAAGTTTTGATGATAATGATAATAATACTGATACTGATACTGATACTGTTGAAGATAATGATAATGTTGATGATGATGCTGAAGATAATAATGCTGTTTGTTGTTTATGCTGATAATGTTGATACTGATGGAACTTTTTGGCCTTTTGTCTACTTCTATGGAACGCTCTGGCTGGAACTCTGGCTGTTATCTCTCTCTCTCTCTCTCTCTGTTAGCACTCTGAATACAGCATGGTTTGCTAGGGAATTTCCCCATGAACACAGTGTAAGGCTGGTTGTGATTGGTTGAGGCCTCTGCATAGTGTAAGACTCACTGTGATTGGCTTATATTCTAGCTAGATAATGACTCTTAAAGGTATATTATCCTTTTCTGTCTATGTTAACAAAATGCATATATAACTGTTATAAACATTCACAACCATAAAATACAGTGATAACTCTGCGTCTAGCTTAAACATATGAGCATATGAGCTGTATAGTGGGGTTATTGGCAGGTTTAGGTGTATACAGAATATGCTGCACTAATAACCTAGGACAGGTTTTAGCTGGCCAGCTACAAGCTGTACCAGGCAGAAGCTTCAGTATCAGTCATGTAACTTGTGAAATTTGAATCATTTATCAGTTTCTGAATATGGGGTCTATCAAAGGTCCTTGTTCAGAGCTCTATCAAATTGCTTAATTAATCCCAACTTTGTGTAGTGGAGGGAGAAGGATTTGTTCTTTCTCATCAGTTGGCCCGTTAATGATGTTCGCTGCACCTTTCTTCATGTTTTCCCCCTGGAGACCATGGCACTTTTTTCCAGTGATCCTGCTTTGCTCTACTATCCCACAAGCAGATGAAACATGGGTACTTTGTGTATCCACTTTGCTGTTCAAGTAGGAAGTTCACCATTTTTAAATCAACACATATGGACCATAGGTGTTCATGATAGCAAAGCTTTTGTAAGACCATTTGGATATTTTCATATTCTTTTTATTTTGTTGAGTGACCAATTGGAATTGATGCATAGCAGTTGCTATTATGCAGTAAAACAGATTTCATACTTCGAGTGGAACTGTCTATTAAAAGCCGCCAGTTTTCTGCTCGGTATTCTGGTGCTCCCATATGGGCTAGTAGTCCAGGGTTGTTACAACAGTACACAAAGTCTCCATCTTCACTGAAATATGGTAGGAGCGTCACCTCGCTTGTCCTATAAACCGTTATTTTAACTTCCGGTTTCAGACAGTTCTTTTCTATTTGCCTGGATGCTAAAAGTTCAGATGCTTGTTTTGACAGACTTAGGTCTTGTATTAAATCATTGAGCTCTTCTTGGGAGAACTGCTGGTTTGATGAAACACTTCCTTCATATTCACTTCTACTACTAACCCCTGGATTAAACTCTAAACCCTGTATATCCTCCATGTCTGATACAGGAATATCAGGGAGTGTACTGAACACTGTTATGGGAACATCAGCACCATGCGGCACAGGTCGTCTTGCTGATTCCAAATCAGAGTACTCCCACTTGTTTTTCTTGTAACAATTGAAACCTTTTACATTCACAGCACAAAAATAACAATCATTATGATGATTTTTGGCTCTCGCCATACCATAGGTACACCAAATTGTAAACTTTTCAGTTATCCATTTTTCCACTGACGTAGACACTCAACACAATTTTTGCATACCATATGATATGCCCAATACTTATCTTGGTCCCCCAGTTTAGTACTAAAATATGCAAGATATGCTTGTTTCACAAATTCTGTAATGTTTCTTCTCTGTTTTTGCTGAGAATATTCACCACAAATGTAGCAAAATACATTAGGGTAATTTAAACAAGTTCTTCATGAAGAACTCATATTTCTGTAAAAAAAAGAAAATGTATGAATAAAAAGAAGGCAATTGAAAGTTTCATGAAAATAATGCTACATTTAATATAAAAAAATGTGAAACATCGGTAAATAAAGATCAATAATAATATGCTGTGTTAACAATTGTTGTTAAAAATCATCCATTCTGATTTCTGTATCACAAGAACTAGAGCAAATTCAATGAAACTGGTGTCATTTCTGGATCCAGCATACCTGAAATACACTACATATAATAAAAAATTCTTGGCAAGTGAAAAAAAAATTTTTTTCTTGAGCTGTGTTATATTAGTACATACCATTGATTTTTTTAAGTACAATCACTGGTCCCAGCTACATGTGCCAATCTGCAATTTTCTGGATCACTGTTTGACTAGCAACGCTTCTTCTGTCGGAAGACTTACTATGCCACAATTCCCATATTCACTGGAAACTCATACAAATTTTGTTATGGATTTACACTATCTACCAATTGAATCCCATCAGGAAAATGTTTGAATCTGTGAGAACCCAAAAAGAAAACATTTTAAAATGGATCCAAAGTGTATATTTTTTTGTTTGTTTTTAAAACAGTACAGATTTAGAATGTGTTTTTTTTTTTTCTATGGCTACCTGTGTCCCCATTGGGGATTTTTTCTGACTTCCTACGTACTGCGTAGGTTAAAAAAAGTTATCCCAAAGGGACACATTAAAAAAACCCTGGTTATAAACATTCTTTACTCAATGTAAAAATAAATGTAAAGTAGAACGTTGTAGCGAGAGATGCACTTTAATTGTGCATACAGAAAAAATTAAAATCCTTAATTTTAGTTTTTGTGATGATATATATATAGCTCAGTTTTATCCTATGACATAGTTTAGGCCTTTGTAAAAAGAGTGCGAAGGTAATTATTATAGATGAGAGATTGATAAACAAAGTGCCTACACATCACGGGGAAAACACTCTACAGAAGGGCAGCACGTCATAAATTGTGTGACAGTAAATACAATAATTGACCCTAATTTATTCATGATTTATTCATACTTCAACATTAAATTAACACACAGTAATGTTTTTACGCTGCAATTCATAAAAAAGAAATGAGCGTGTTGAGATTCCCCTGTGGACTATGGAGCTGGTAAGAGATAGGACGTTGAAGTACACCTGTCACTGGTGATTACCTTTAATAGGCAGATTGGTAAATTGCTGAGCAGATGGTGAATAGGCCGGTCATATTCACATGTTACAAAAGGGAGAAAAACAGAATTCAACTTTTTAAAACAAAACCTTGGCATAACACAGATCCTTTATCAGTAAATAGAAAAAATACAACTTGTCTGTGACTTCTTCCTTCTCATGTAATTAGTATTTACAGTTGAACTTCAGGTCTTTATACAAATGCCAGAAAGCAGTTTTTATTGTTTTACAAAGTATATTTAGAACTTTTAAAAACACCCGATTGTGTCCTTAGCCTTCTGTAAACTCCTACACAACAGCACTAAGACTGGGAGAGGGAGGGGGAGCAATTAAAGCTAATCAGGCTCTGCTGCATGCACTGACAGAGGACTGCTCAAGAAGAGAAAAAGTAAATGTCTTTTTAATGCGATGATTCTTGTATTGTTTTTTAGGATGCCGCAAGAGGAAGGTGACACCACTAGAGCTGAACTCCAGGCAAACAGATTATTACACCAATAAAAACATGTATAAAACTTTTTATTACCTTAAAAAAGGATTTGTGTTTCTGTCCATCTGGAACAGGCAACAGTTTTTTGTTTAGTTTTTTTGTTTTGTTGCAGTTAAGCGGTACTTACAGGTCTTGCCCCTACTCTCCCTTTCCATGATGAGAGAAACAGAGTAATGAGCTCATTTCGCCATTACTCTTCTCTTTCCTGCTATGAGTATGCTCCTTGTTAGCACTTTAGTACTTCAACACAACTCATTTGCTGCTTTTGGTTTCTTCCCTTCTCGAATCTAAGCCCTACTATACAATGAATTACAAGAAGCTGTTATAGGTTTCAATTCAGGTATACAGACAGTGGCGATGAGTGGAATTGCCCAATTTTAATTTTATTCCTTTAAAATAACACAACCATGGACTATAATATGATTTTGTTGGAATTTGCCTTAAAGTCTACAGTTGGCAAGTTTTTGAGTTTATTGCAAACACACTGAACATAGCATTGTCATCAGAGTTGCAGTATACAAACTGTCTATTCCAAGTAGATAGAAAAACAACACTTTTTTCTTCTACATGTAATTAGGACAAAATTGCGATATGATCAAATGGCAATTTGAAAGTGACTACGTTGAAACCTGGAAGGTTTTTATTGTGAGATTTTGTACAGAAATACCTCTTGGTCTTACTGATATATTAATGACATATTATTATACACAGAGAGCTGTGTTACTATGTGTCTTTTACGTCTGCCTATAATTCCAGTGTAACTTCAACAGACAGAATGGTGACATCCTCCTTGCTGTGCTATCTGGCAGAGAAGTATGACATACAAAAGGGGTTGAACAAATGTACAAATTCTTTAGTAGATAAATTGGTTGATTTATGATTTGCATATTCGAACCTTATTTCTGCATTAATTTTTGCATCCTTTTTGCTCTCCATGAGACTGAACTCACATACCCCCTCCCCAACATATAACTTATTTCTATTCTGTTACTATAGCCCACTGCAGTGTTCACAACATTCTGAAAAAAATCTGCACTGGATGTGCTTTGCAGATGTTGCTATAGATTTATAGGAGCAAGGGCAGGAGATGTTTTAGGTACCATGCCATAGAAGCCTCCAGTAATCCCCTGCATGGGTTTGGCTAATGCGGTGGATGGGGTAAGGTATAAAGGATGAGTCCTTTTAATTAAAAATCACACTTTTATAGATTTCTCATATGAAATCAGATCTCAGTATTGTAGGGAAGACATGAACAATATAGAAATGTCTTTACATTGTACTTCTTGAAAAGCTCCAGCGTCAGAGCAGAAATCTATACGGATTAGTAAATCTGTGCCCACCATGAATGAATAAATGGAAGTTAGCAGTCAGATGATTTCCTAATGGACAAGGGATATTTGAAGTCTTTGGCTTGCCTCTCATACAGTAACATGAGTGCAGTGATGAAGCAGACATATCTCCTTAAGCTATTAATCTATTTATAATGATTCACTGTCAGGGCAGGGAAGAGCTGTGAGATTTCTGGTGGCATCAAAGTTAATCCAGAGGAAAGAGTGTAAAGTATGCAGGGGGAGGCATTTGGAAATAGATACAGAGGGAGATGAAAAGACTGCAAATGACTAGTCAGGGCAATGTCTCAATGTCACAGGCAGGGAGACAGCAGCTGCAGATACTACAAACAGGGCATGGACAGCTTCCAATCAATAAGACCACATAGACCTCACTTCCGCCATTCACACACACCACATTCACTCTGTTCATTCAGAAACAAATGAATTCCAAATCAATGAAGGCAGCTGGATAAATGTGCAATAAAATTTGCAGTTAGCAGGGATATAATGTTTAGTTTTTACTGATTAATGGCCATCATAATATGACATGCATAAAAATGCAATTGGCTGCAAATAGATCTGTGATTTTTATTATTATTCATGCAGAAAAATAGTTTAGTCAATAATATTATGTAACGTCTGATTAAACCATCACTGAGTATGACAATGAGTTATGTTTTGTTTTTAAATTATTAGTAGTGTTCTTTGTTTGAGAATGTTTTCATGTGTTTTATACTGAATGCGAACCCAAAGGCCCTTTTGACACTTGTGGTGCCCCCCAGCATATAACACAGTGCTGCAAAGCACTCAGAAGCAACAAATCACACTGCAAGGCAATGCATTTGCATGTGTTGCCCTTGCATTTAGGGAGTGGGTGTTTTTTTTTCCAGGGGAGGAGAATGGAAGCAGCCACACAGCCAGAAGTGACATGTTACTTCTAGAAACTGCCCCATATCCATATGCAAACACGAGTACAAAATGGTTCCCAATCGCTCTTATATGATTGAAATGGTGCAATTGAGAGTCAAGTTTAGCCTGCAGTACAATACATTTAGAATGGCCTAAAATATCACAAACTCATCTGTATCTGATAACAATTATCCTCGTAATGTTTTACTGTTAATGATCCAAACTTCCTTCTGACTCTCCTATCCTGAACATCTGGTAAGAGAGGATCATTTGACCACAGCCGATCTGCACTGCTCATTTTAACTAGCTATACTTGTACCCACTTGCTATTTTTTCTCTTTGTATTGCTGCCCATTATCATTTAGCCCCGTTGCTGTACTGCATGTGTATGGTCATTTGTGAATAGGATAAGTTTCAGTGTATATGTGCCAGCGCTCCATGTGCTTAACATCGTGGGCACAAGCAGAAGAGAGTGGCTACATTCTACATCCAAGAACAAGGGACAAGGAAGACCAATGTAGCCACCCTCCTACAGCAAGTAGCATACCAGAAGTTTACTTAAGATTATTTGCTGCAGGGTCAGTTTTAGGGAACAATTCAGGGCTTCCTCCTTTTCCAAGACCCGAATGAACAGAATGGCAGGGCCACATAGTAGCAGGAATGCTATGCATTTAGGGCCTCATTTCGTATAGCCTCAAGCCCCATTTTGTATAAAACTGTCCCCGATATACAGAAATTCTCATTAAGATTTCATTGGAGGGTACGCTTCTCAGCAATATCTCAGACAGCAGAAATAGATTTAGATCCAGGTACCCAACCCTAAACAGACTTGGCTGTGACCATTACAGCCAATCCTGTATAATCACACTAATACTGAGCTCATGGGTTATGTAGGGAGCAGAAGAAACCTCACAGACCTTGTACAATGCCAATATGTAACCAGATTTTACATCATGTTCACAAACTTTGATTTTGTGGCCAGAAAGTCATTTGCTTCCTATACACGAGCAATTTAACTCTTAGAAATAACTTTCATGTCTCCCACTCAACAATTATTCTCAGTAATAATACCAACCTTCTGTTATAGAGAAGAAGAGCAGTAATTAAACATTGTCATCCTATTATTATTATTACACAGTATTTATATAACGCCATCATATTACGCAGCGCTGTTCATATCCTAGGATATGAAGTGTGTTATTGGAATGATCACTGGGTGAAAACAAGGGAATAATCCTGAAACAGGAAACAAATGCAGCCACCATATCTATGGACTTGGTAAGCTGCAATATATTAATTTTACTTTTTTGGGTTTAGATACGCTTTTATTACAAATTCAGATACTGTATGTACTTATGTGTATGTACTTGTGACAAAACAAGTGTGATGGGACCAACAAATCTCTGCATACTTTGCAGTTAAATGGCACATGTCAGCAGGTCCGGGTGTGACTGAGGACGGGGACAGACGTCTCCCTGCTATTATCTGAGGCCCAGCTGCCAGTCTGTGACACGTCATTCATTGGAAGCATTGCTTGTACAGTTCTTATACTTGGGCCAGCTCTGAGTTTTGTTTTCTTTTTTAGTTATTTTATCATTTCCATACCAAAACCTTCAATTCACATTTCTGAACATCACACAGGTATGCAGTTATTTTTCTTTCGCATGAAACTTACCAAACCACTTTGGTTTCTCCGGAGTATATGAGACGTTATTCTATCTCTGCCCTCAGTGGGTTGCTAATATTACGCCCACCATAGATCATCACAGGTAATGCCAGCATGTTTTCTGTGTCACTAAAGACTGAATACAGGGTGAATCTTCCAATGGGGACACCTGTCAATAATATGGCGTTACCCATAGTTTAAAAGATTTCTTCTCCCATCCTGTTGTCTCCAGGAGATGAAGGGAAATCTACAGGACACGTGGCAAAACCGGAAAACCTGACAGACGTTTTTATTATTATTAATTAACAGGATTTATATAGTGCCAACATATTACGAAGCAATGTACATTAAATAGGGGTTGACAGATGAATACAGTGACACAGGAGAAGAGGATCCTGCTTCGAAGAGTTTACAATCTAGGAGGTGGGGGAAGTATCACACAATAATTATCTAAAAAGAAAAGCTTTGGTTTTAGATAAACTTTAAAGCAGATGTAAATGTTGCTCCCGGGTCTCAGGATTTTGTTGTATGAATATTGTGGCAGGCTTGGCCAAAGCGCCCCCTCTAGCACTGCAATGGCTGTTATCCCTCACCAACCCATAGGGATGACCTAGCTCCCATGTATTTTGTGCTGAGCCGTGCATGCAATTTTTGTAACATTGATTAATTGTTGCTATAAATGTCTAAAGCGATTTACTACAATTAGTAGCTAGCGACTGAATTGGTAAAGCCCTGAATGATCATTTCCAGTGACAGGAGAAGGAATAAAAACTGTACACACGGCATTGTTATGTTCTATGGAGAGGGGAGGGTGACGAGGAGCGAGCGGCACCCCACTGTGCTCTCCTTCTTAGGAAAGTACAGCAATCATTCCAGCTTGATGAACGACCTTGAGGGACGGCTGTACACATTACATTCTCTCCCAATACAAGCATGACCAGGTGACAATCATCCAGCGCAGTTTCTAGAGTTCTGCAGAATATTGGGTTGCTAGGGGTTACTCCGGAGGTTACTAAGGGTTCCTTGGGCCATGGAGCAATCTGCACCCCTCAGGTCAGTGTGATACCAATGATCCTCCCGGCTACCTGTAAGGGTGACATGTTTCCCAAATGACCGTCACACCAATGTACTGTGATCTGTGGATATAGGAATTATAGAAGGGGTTCCCCTATAGTAAAAACATTGGGAGCGGCTGCACTATGTACGTAGCGTATGAAGTAATTTGTCGTAATTAAGTAAAATTAGAGCTACATAATAACGTCGTTCAGCGATTTATAACTAAGCCATAAGGAATGTGAAATCAGGGCGATGGTTGTCGCTGAGGTGAAATGCTGAGGCTGGAATGGCTATGAGATGATTTACCGCCTGGCAATGTTGTTGCGATGCAGCAGGTCTGGTGTTTGCATTGCAGGTGATGCAGACTGGACGCATTCAATGCATGTCTTGCAGCACCACATAACATGTAAATGGTTGCAATGCTGTGTAGACAAGCCCGGTACAGGGCTATATTGTGGTGACCGGTGCTGTATGGAGAGGTAAGCTCGGTGACGTCATGGCCCGCTCATTGCTCGGCTCGGCTTTGACGCAGCTGAGGGAACAAATAGACGCCGGTATTTTCCTGTCTATGACATAATGCTTCTCTGACACGGCGCATCCCTTCCCAGGGAAATGTGCATGGTCGTCCTTCCTCCTCCTCCCATTCTGCTGTGTAGCATCTGTGGGGAGCGCCAGAGCTTCCCATGCTGGGACCCGAGCTGTAACTCCTCACACTGCCCATTGCACACACCCGGCCTGGGCTGCCACCTGCACCGCGGCCTCACACCGGGGGGTGAATGAGGTTGATGTTACTGTGCTGTAGCTGGAGCGAGGAACACATGGGAGAGGAAGAAGGTGAGGCATGAGCACCATTCCTGGGGGCATGGGGAGGACACTGACATACAATGTGCACCCAGCTACACCCAGCTACATGGGGGCATGGCGTGTATAGTGGGGGGCATGGCGTGTATAGTGGGGGGCATGGCATGTACAATGGGGAGCATGACATGTACCATGGGGGGAAGGTGTGTATCATGGGGGGCATGGCATGTACAATGGGGAGCATGGCATCTACAATGTGTGGAATAGCATGTACAATGGGGAGCATGGCATGTGCAATGGGGGGCATGGCATCTACGATGGGGCATGGCGTGTACAATGGGCAGGATAGCATGTACAACTGGGGGCATGGCATGTACAATGGGGGACATGGCATGTACAATGGGGGGCATGTACAAAAAAGGGGGCATGGCATCTGCAATTGGGGGCATGGCGTGTACAATGCAATATATAAAAATGTATGTATGATGGGGCAGGTGACCATCCATTGGATGTGAGTGCAGGTTGGTGGTGCTGATGATGATGTGTACAGATGCAGGACTGATAATTTGTGATGACAATACACTGACACTGATAGAGAATCCCTTCTAGGCTGCACCATTTATTCACTAAGTATCCATATAGACGTTTCAATATTTTAATCATTTTAAATCCTGCTTTTATTAAGATCTGATGATCCCATCATGAAGATCCTTTCTTACCACTTCCTGGTATATAATGACAACGCTCTGCACTGTGTCCCAGGGGTGCTCCCGTGTTGTCACCCTAAAACATGTGTAATGTGGCTGCGGTCTGTACATGCACAGGAAGTAGCTGCAGGAGATTTGCTGCACTGAAGTGCAATGAAGAATGCATAAAAGATATAACAAGTATTTTATGTAAAAAGAACTGTTGCTTATGTTTTGTATTGTAGGTTAGTATAATAAATGACATTTTGGTGGTACAGGGATATTGGTGAAGGAGACCTGGAGGCTGGGGAGAGATTGATTTTAGATTATGTTGCTTATACAGGTTCTGTTTGCTTCCTGTATGTGTTGAATTAAAAAAAAGCTACCTTTGGCTGGTCAGCTAACATTTAGAACAGTGATGAGCTATGGGCAGCATATTGATGGTAGAAAAGTAATGTAGGAAAGAATGGTGAATGGATCTGTGGGTGTTATAGGTGAAGTTCAGGGAAATAAACACTTGCAGGGACACTGTGTTAAATTATCATTTAGGTTTTGGGAAGTTTTTGGTCCTCTGCACCATTTAATGCTCTGGGTTGTGGTTGGGTATTCAGTTTTCTCACAATGACGGATTATTAGTCCTGTATTGTAAGGGATGGCGTCAGTGCTACAGGGAGCCCCTTAAAGTAGAGGCTTTTGGCGATCAGAGGAAGAGCCAGCCGCAATAAAGTAAATAGAAGTGCTTTTCCCTCAACATAAACCAGGGGTTAACCCATGCAATCAGGAATTAAAGACAGGAATTGGATTGTGAAAAGTGGTTAGAGCTCCTGTTAAATTGGAACTAAAGTTTTACTTTTACAAATGCTCAGTAGGTTATTATAGAAAAGGACAGTGGATGTCTGCAAATATTGTCTTACTGGCGGCAGAGCTGAGCTGTACATGTGCAGCGTCAGCTTTGGTTGCCAGGGAAACCCTGCAATCCTGGCTTCCCTAGTGTGTGCCGGGGATACTGAACTCCATGTCTGCGCAGGAGTTACATCATCCTGGCACAGCCAATCATGATGGCCGGTGTTGGTCCCTGAAAGAAAGATAGCGGTGCCCTGCAATGGAACGCAGATAAGGAGAGTCACACTGCTTTAGTTCCTCTTTAGGTTTTTATTGCTGTCTTTGTCCCCACTGCATGTATAATCACCTTCTCATTTTCCTTGTAAACACCAGAGTAAGAAGAGAGGTGACCTATTTTTGCAGGCAGGAAAATTATTCAAAACCGTTTTTCAAAATCACAAGTCTGAAGATCAAATCATCCAAGGTACTGGAGTGTATATGGAGGTCCCCTGCAGCTTTTATTGCTCTCCAGCGGAATTTACTAATCTGGGTACTCTGGTGACCCCTTGTTAGTTTCCTGTACATCGGGCAGTGACAGGTGCTGTGAATGTTGCAGAAAGTACTGGGTGCTTGGTCTGGGTGGTATCTGGTTTTTGAACTTAGGTATTTATGAAGGCTATGTATAGTTTAGTGTTCCGCTAACGTGCGATTACCCCTGAGGAAGCCTACATCGGGTGAAACGCGTCAGCTAACACGGTCACACGTATGTGATCTGCCACAATTCTCTATGCTGATACTGATTTGAGGGGACTTCTGTTCACCAATATTAGTTGCATTATGTTTAGTGCCAGCTTGATGGCCAATGATTTACTGATCTCTACGATTTTATGTGATCTACATTATGCTTGGTTTGTATTGTGAGACAATATAATTAATACAATACCCCTTTTGCAAAAAAAAAAAAAAAAAACTCTCTGTTTACCTTACTTCAGTAACCACCCAAAAACAGCCAGGTGGTTACTGAAAAGTGCCGGGTGGTGCACCCAGCTAAATGGGGCTGGGGAGAACACTGTACAGCTAGTCTTGCATGTTCTGGCCGGTAAAGTTCACATCAAAAGCGGCATTTAGTCTTGTAACACATAACTTTATTAATTGTCAGATAATTAAATTCTCTCTCATAGTTAAGACAGGAGAAGGAAAACAGAGATGGAAGTGTTCGGTCACAAATGTTTACATCTAAATAGAAATACCTGTGATCTGCTGCATACTAGAGGGTAACAAGCCATAGACTGTAACAGAAACTAATAAAATGATGGTGACTGAAAGTTACTGCAATGCTGTGATGGTGAATGACACCATACATGGTAGGTGACTGGCTGCAGTTACAGGTGGCAGTGTAACTGCTGTTGGTGATGGGAACATTTTTGGGTGATGGGTACTGTGTGATGTTTGTGCAGTGAATAGTGACAGATGTAGAAGAACTGAAAGAGTAAATACAGAACGTTGACAGATGGTGACAAGTTTTAATCCTTTAATTGCATCTTTTGAGAGCCACAGCCGGTGCAGCAAACTAGAACAACTGCAGTGATTTTATAAATATGCGTCATGGATGAGCTATACAGTGCAGTGTCTAGTAGAAGTTCAGCTTTACTAGAGAATCTTTCAGAAGCTTAGCTATACTGTATGCTGATGCTGCAGAGTACATGGATGGTGATGTACGTAATGCAGGAAGTTGGGAGCTATATGGCAGTTGTATCTGTGAATATTTTAGTAAGCAATGTTCTAACAGCAAAAGTAGAAAATAGAATGGGTACAATGGGTTCTCATAATAGAGACAAGCTCCACTGCAGCTTGTTTGTTCTGTAATGCTTTATGTTTTGGGTTTTACAGAAAATGAAAGACAAGTCTCAAGAAAAATGATGTTTGGGGCTCTGTATATTAATGCAACAATTGTACTGCTATGGATTGCAGTTTGTGCTGTGCTGTGAGTTGTATTGGGTTTGTGTGTAGTTTTATGACAATGTGTACATGTAGAAACTTTATAAATACATATACTCTAAACATGAAGGCTGCCATTGTTCACCAGCCCAGCTAATGCTTTGGTGTCAATACTTTCTATGAAAATGTACAATTCTGCCTTTTCTCCAACTGTATGGTTTTTGCATAAATAGTGGGACTTTAAAGGCATGTCGATAGACATCTAGGTACTCATCTGCATACATAACAAATATTGTTTTCTATGTCCTAAATAAAAAAACAATATTTGTTGAGTCTGCAGCTTAAAAACACCCTATTCAAGTGAATATTACCAAAGCCGATAACCTCCACAAGGTTGGGTATCGGCATGCATACCTTGTTTTTTTCTTTGCACTATATCACATATTCAATAGTTTTTGTATGTGCAAAAACAGCTGGTATCACCATTACCACATACACATATTTATTACATTTTTTCTTTCAACGCATTTCACCGAGCTGATCTGCTTCCTCGGGAGTAGGGGGTAGATTGGTTAAGCAAAAAGTATAGGAACATAAAGTACACAAATGTTACCCTCAATAGTTTAATTACAAAAATAATAATATTTTGATGAAAATACCAGCTGCCCTGGATGGTGGAATAGCTAAATGAAGGTGGACAGCTGTGAACATAGCCCAAAACATCAAAAAGAAATTAGAATAGGAAATCTATATATAAATAAATAAAAAGATGTTGTTATTATTTCTTCAATATTGAGCCAATATCGATCCAGTGCAGGAAAAACAACCCCCAAGTGTGTATTCCATATTGAAACTAGTAGTAATAATAATCATGTAAGACATTATATTAGTATGCCAATCGTAGATATATTTAAGACACATTAAGACACAATATTAGGTACAGATTGTGAGATCCTGGTAAAAGTAGTATGGAAAAATCAATAACATGCACTGGAAAGCAGGCGGATTAAACCTTATGTGTGTATGGCTGAAGAGTAAAAGAAAAAAAAAGTTATAAAGAAAGTAATAGAGAGTAACATAAAGATCTGTAAGGCTCTGTGGCAGGGTCATGAGCAGATCCAGGTCTATTTATATCCACCATTATTAGTATGAATTGTGACATCTATAAATTTGGGTATATCATTGGGCTTACTTATGTGTTTTTCTTCTAATTTCTGCATGCTTGACCAGGGTTAGTGACTTTGAATACTGGAGGGACAGACAGCCAAAGAACTAGCATTTTACAACAAAGAGACTAATGGTGGCCTCCATATTCATCTAAAAGAAAGTTATAATTTAAAGGTAATGTGAGCACCTTTCGGACTTCATATGTAGAAGTGAAAAGTTTGCCAGTGTCCTCGGTAATGTTATACTGCACAGCTCAGTAAACTCAGTGTGAATGTTATGGTTGTTTTTGGTTCCTAAGCTGGGTGTAGTATGAAGAGCTCTTCTCTCTATGCAGTTTTTTTGTTGTGGTGTTAAAAATAACCAAAGAGTGACGAGCATGAAACATCATTGGTATGAATGCAGAAAGTGATTCCTACGAAGAAGATTGCTGGTTGGTTTTGCCCTCGAGCTATGTGGGCCTCCCATTATACTTTCTATTATAGCAACAGACAGCCAGAGCCACACTGACATCATAGAAATGTCATCACTTTTATATTGTCCTTTATTCTTCCCTAGACATTGATGACAAATCCTGGTTTATTAAAAGTAAACTTCTATTTAGAGAAAACCTGGACTGGCACCATCTGTTCTTAGTAGGCACAACACAATGTTTGGTGATTGCAGTCACAAAAGTCTGGAAGAATCATTTGCTCCTTCATGCCGTTCAGATTCTGGGTTTTCACTGCATGGAGCATAAATCACTACATCCCACAATACAATGTGAGTGTCTCAGCAACTTATTGGGAGCAATTGTGGGATGAAATCGGGATATTCATTGGTTATAAAACTAGGAAACATGGCCATGTAAGGATTTAGTAGGTGTACAAAATATGAAATGTTAATGTTGCCCGACATCCAAAAAGCTTCTTTTACATAAAATGCAAGAAGTATATTTGTGACGTATGACTTTTTAAGGATATTTGAAATTTTGAAAATTGTATAAAACATTTCCATATTGGTGGATTGTGCAGCAGCTATTTGGAGATACAGAAGGTGTAGGAAAATGTAAACCTTGTGTAGGAAATTTGATGTAAACGTGAAGTTTTATCATTGAATGTTTAGATATAGGCAGATGGAATCACAGTCTAGACCGGGTTATTCTTCTCAGTAGGTCTTCTAGGTAAATACTCATTCATTCCATTGTAATACACCTGAACCTAAATTCAATGAATATTTTTCACTCGATTTCTGTGTTGGAGTTCTGATCTGGAAGTTTTTGTAATAAAATGTACATGCATTCAATTACTATTTGTAAACAGATATAGAAAGCTGTATTGTTATACAGAAAAATGTGTAAAGTCATGAATGGGACATAGCATGGACATGGGGTGATGGAGGCATTACACTGGTTTGTTGCAGCAGAAGCCTATTCTACCTTTGTAGATTGTTGTTGGCATACTTTTTCCAGGAAGCAATGCTTGAAGTCTCTTTGTACTTTGTACCACAGCGTTATCTGTTCATGCTGATGACAGTCATTCATGAAATAACTTAACGATGCTTTTAGAATGCTCATGTGAGAGTTATCCTACCTGACAAGTTCCCCACAGCGTAATCTTTTCATAAATGCAGCAAAGAAGTGGAAATAATGTTTCTCCTAGGTTGTAGTAGTAGCTATATAAAGCGCACCTACCTCTGAGAGATGATGTAAGTCGTCTTTGCTGAACTCATTGTTGGGAATGCTGATGGCCTGGTTGTAAAGCTGATCCTTTGGTAATTTAGCTGAACACCTGAGCTGTGTACCCAATCTGGGTCAGTGATTGTAAAGGTATTAAAGATAAGTTGTGTGTTTTACAAACAGATCAGCAATATCAGTTCATTTAATCTCAGTGAATGTTCTACTTCAAGTTCCAGAAGTCACAAGAGTTGTTAGTATGTGGGGAGAGGAATTTAGGATGTGTTCCTGGTTTATGATTGTAGCACTATTTTCTGACTAGAGGGAGGTGAGCTGACCTTATCTCCAGAAGTCATTGTAATTGGACCTCATCCGTCTTAATAAACTTGACACCTTTACATATGTAATTTGTATCTATGGCAAACTTTTATTAAAATAATACTTTTACCTCCAATGTTTACAATTCATTGTAGGTTGGTTACATGGTTGTGTAAAGCTAGGTACACAATTCCAATAATTATCGTTAGAAAATGAACGATTACGACCGATCAACCAATATGCACGATTATATTTGAACGATTGTATTGTGCACAATTGTGTACATGCTGTACCGATACGATCGTTCAAATATAATCCACCAATAGTGCACACACGCTAGATACAATCGTTTGAACGATGCAGGAAGTGACATGTAAAGGAGAAAGTGTATTGCAGAAACATGCACGATCACTGAACAACCGCACACACGATAGATAGCGAATGATCGTCGGCCAATCAGATCCACCGTGACTGTTGTTCATTTCCAACGAGAATCCTCGTTCGTCGGTGGCGTTGTTCGCGTTTTTTTTGTGAATGTTTTTCGGATGATCAATCGTTCGTCGTTCGTTTCCAGCGATAATTATTGGAAGTGTGTACACAGTATAACTCCCTGGTTTGACCACTACCTGCTGCTATATACTAGTTGTGTAACATTGTAACATCCCTTTTTGGTGCCTTTCCATATAAAATACAGAACATAGAAAGCAAATCAGTTAATTTCAGTGCCAGCCGCCTGGGGGTGCTTGTTTCCTAAATGTTGCAGGCCACATAATTTATGAATCTACGTGAACACTTCAAGATAAAGGGGGAAGATATGTATTTTAAAGGGTGTTGTCAAGGCTTAAGAGTACCAGTATAGGATAAAGATTAGAGCTAGCTTCTTGGGGACTGGGTGATAATTTACATTTTTGGGTGTTGCTTTGAGGAAAAGTTTAAAATGTTATCAAACCCTCAGTATGAAAACCAATGAAGCAGAATAGTTTATATAGTTATTCCTTCAAAGCTTTTATTTCAGCTGAATTTTAAATGCAAGATACAATTTGCTGCATGTTCTTCTGTTTCTTTCAGTAGGTTCAGTGTAGCCATCTTGGTGTGCCAGCTGTTCTGCCTGCCAACATGCTCAAGGCATGCAAGTGTTGTACCTGCAACTTTGTTTCTGCACCTCTCCCAAGCTGCATTGATGGAATGATGCTGCCAAGACATGGTGCAGTTACCGTTCACTAAAAGGCACAGGATTACGGGCTTGTATTTCTGTGCTCCCCAGCCAGAAGTTTGCCGAATCAAAACTGAATGAAAGAATTTTTGGGGAATAGTTGTGGTTTGAAATGTAAAAAAAACATTAGGCTTTTTTCTACTGCTTTAAAAGTTGGAGTTAGAAAAAGAAAGATGAAAAAAACTATGAAAGAAAGATTAACTACTCTGAAAGCAGACATACCACCAGTGCTACCTTACTGTGGCCATTTTATTAAATGGGCCTGATTTATTAAAGCTCTCCAAGGCTGGAGAGGATACACTTTCATCAGTGAACCTGGGTGAGCTAGCAAAACTAAAATTGATTTCCTAAAATTCAATCACTATTTATTTGCAGAATTACCCATGTTCACTTTCTCCGGCCCATTGTCCCTTCAGATCTTCTGAAACCAGCTGCCAGAGGCGGAAGTACCCCAGGTTTCAGTCTTTGCCCACTTTATTCAAAACTAAGAAACAAAGAAAAATTGGCTATACATAAACTACAAGACACTTTAAGAGTCAGTTAGGTGAAGAGTAAAATACCAGGCCCATATAAACGTTGTATAAAGTATATGTATACCCAAACATTTTCTAGCTTTATGTAAAGGTAGGTAAGAGTTAGAACCTCTATATTAAGCCAGATTTTATTCCTGTCTATAAAGATTTATCGGGGAGATTCACCTTCTCTATCATGGTGACTATTGTCAGCAGAACAGAAAGTGATAGAAAATACATAATTTTAAAGTTGCCACCATAACAGAAATTGAGGGCAAATCTAAATGTGACCAGTGTTCCAATGGCTACGGTCACAGAAAGGGGGGTTCATGTTTTTTGAAAAGGTTTCCCTAATGTCCCTAACACAGAGCTATATATAAAAAAATTAACACGTGTTTCAATAGTTTCTTACTTTGTTCAAGAACGAATTATTTATTTATTTTGGATACAATAATGTGATTCTGTTTGTTTCATTTGCACGTATATTTTTGCTACCTGAATGTAAAAACAAGTTATTAGTTAGAATTGAGATCCATAGCTTTCCCAACTCATTTTCAGGAACTGTCTTTCCTATTTAACTAATCTCCTGGTCTGTTTCCTTCTCCTAGTAAAACAATCCTGGTAAAACCAACTGAAATGTTATGCACTAAATTATTCACTCAACCCTTGTATTATTTATTTATATTTTAAAGAGGCAATATGAAGAAAAAGGTGAAAGGAACACAAAGAATTAACCAATTTGATATTTTTATATTCCACATACCTGAGTATATCATTTGGCTTTGTGCTACTAGAGGGTCTATCTTGCTCATTTTCTTCAAGGTATAGAACTCAAATTTTATTGGCTTACAAGGCCCTGTGCTTGGTGACATTTATTGACACATAGATGGATGATGGCTGGGGCTGCACACAGGAGCCGTTGATTTATATGGAGAGCACAGAGGGCATACTGATTCACTAATTACCATATGTCCCCAAGGAAAGCAGAAGATGAAATACAGAATGTCTGTGTCCATACTTTTACATGTGAAAGGCAGCATTACTACCATATATGTATTCTCTTTATGTGAATTGTGCAAGTAGATTTTTTTTTGTAGTTTTGCACATTTACTTTAGGGAACCATTTATGGTGATATGTTCTGTGTGTACCACAGTGATATAATCCCAGGGCAGCAGAGGATATATGAGTTGTTCACATATATGAGGTGTTCACAAATATACTTTCACCAGAAAGTCTTCCCTGCTGTATGATTATGCTAGATGTGATTGAATATTGATAGGGGGTTCTGGTAGGGGAAATAAGTCACCATAAGAAGCCATAACATCCTTTTTAATTCTCCAATAAACCTTCCAGAGTGTTGCAGGATGTCATGAAATGTCTGTAAGAGCTCTATGTTTCTAAAAGTATACTAATGCTCCCATCATCGAACTTCTACAAGTGTAATTTCATTTTAGAGAGACAGAGCACAATATTTGGAGCAGTGATGTGACTGGTTACAATATTCCAATTTGTAAATGTGTAAATTCTCTGCATAGGTCAGTGCTATCTGAAAAGTTTCATATCCTTGCAGTTGTAAATCCTATTTTGGAGGTGATTTCCTAATGAGCAGATGTGGTGGGTGAGCCTCTGTAAAGATTTCCTGCTGGGGATGTGCTGCAGTTTGTGAATGTATTTTCTTAGTATGGAGCATTATTAATGACAGAACATTTGTATAGCTTGTACACGTATATGAAGTCTAGTGCTAGTCTCTGTGTTTGTGCAGACATCAAAGAAGGATGAAGTTACCCATATTTAACCCTATGTCAAATACCCTTTTTGGGTTCCTAAAAGCATAGTGTGCTAACTGGTGCTTGATACATTGGGCCTGATTTATAAGCTCTCCAAGGCTGGAGAAGATACACTTTCATCAGTGAACCTGGGTGATCTGGAAAACCTGAAATGGATTTCATAAAGTAATTTACTATTTGTTAGCAAATATTTTCAATCCAGGAACAGATCCATTCCAGGTTCACAAATGAATGTGTATCCTCTCCAGTCTTGGGGAGCTTTAATAAATCAGGCCCAAAGGGAACCTATCCCAGGTTACAGGTGTCCAGTGTGCGTACAATGAAAAGCAAAGTGCTGAAGTACTAAGGTCTAAGCTGCTCGCCAAAGTAACAATCACAAAAAAAAATTCTTGCCTTTTTTGCTTTAATTAAAACAGAGAAAGTCTTTTGGCAACAGCAAACTGGGCTTACAAGAAGTAACTGAAAAGGTGCCATTGACTGAAGGGGGGAGGGGGGTATAGTGGCAGAAATGGTACAAAAGGTATATTTTGCAGCAAAAGTTTGTTTTTCTTTACAATGTTTTTAAAGTTAAATCAATGGTTTTATTTTTTGAATGTATTTGTATTTTTTAAATTGATGATGAAAATGAAAATGAAATGATGTGCCATATGATATGCTTTTTCTAAAGGCACCATGTATGTACACTGTGGGTCACCCTGAGACTCCTGGAAGCTGAGGGATAGTTAGCCAGTTGCTTGTGTTGTGTATCCATCCATCTCAGTGATGTGGACCAGTGGTCATGTGAGTGGCAGCCTGTGACCTATTATTGGCGCATCCAAGCATCTTGTTTTTTTTTTTTTTTTTTGGAACAGATGAAACTTAGATATAAATTTAACTTCAGAACATAGATGTGTTAAAGTGCGCTTTTTAAACACCCTGATGTTTATTTTCAGCAAATAATTTACACAAAATTGCTTTTTGCAATTTCTGCTATAATTACTATATTCACAGCTCACAGTACATTAGTGTGGTGGTCATTGGGAAGAATGCCTTTTACACTGCTGGCCAATAGGAAGAATGTCACCCTACAGCCAAAAATATATTTGGGGTCGATTAAACTGACCTGTGAGGCACAAATTGCTAATTTTGCAAGGACCCCCAAGCAACCTGTGGAGGAAATCCTGCTTGAGAAACACAGATCTAAATGTTTTTTTCTTTTTTTTTTAAAGCATAAACTTTGTCCTCAGTTGTTTATATTGACTCTGTGTAGACTTTAAAAGTATGGTGTTACAGATGTGACACTTCTGTATTTCACCAGCAGGTGGCAGTACAGATGAACACTGAAGTTGTTGCTCTTGACCTTGGTAACATTTGGATTGCAGCAGCAGGGGATGCCTACACATACATATATATAGTTTAGAAAAACTTAGAGTGTGAGATTGTAATACAAATCTATAGGATAGACCAAACCAGAAAGATTTTTGTAATACGTACAAACATTTAAATATATAGATAAAGAATGCTGTATACAACATGAGGTGGGCCAGAACAGTTGGATTAGACACTTTGTAGGCAAATCTACATTTTGTAGATTTGATTGAATATACATGTGCCAGTAATGTACCAAACACCTGATTTGGGTGAACCAGAGGCTGCATAATTTAGGCATGTAGACAACTCCCTTGCAAAATATTCTCAAATCATTGATTCACTGTGCCTGTGTCATGTGATAGAATAGTTTTCCAATCTAAAAAGTTACACACACGTTTCAGACAGTTAAATGGCTAAAGGTGTGTTTATTTTAACTTAAATTTTTAATTTAGGTTTCTCCTTTTTACTGAAATTGCTTACTTTGTAATCTTACTGCATTAGATGCTGCAGCAAGTCGAATATAGCCCACCTTTTTCCTGGCTGGAGGATATCTAGCAACGTTTAACCCTTTACTCCCCAGCCTAACCCCTGTCAGTCATTGGATTTGTGTTTTTTTCAGGCTGAATAACATGTTGGCTATACCTAGGGAAGTCTGAATGCTCATGCATCCTGCATAGGGACACCCACTCTTTCAGATTGACATACCTTCATCCAGATACTTTTATATATGCATACCTCCTTTTAAGAGTCAGCTCATTACTTGTATCAGCACTGAGATTGATACTAAGGCAGGATTTTGTGAAGTATCTCCCACCTCCAGTATTCTGTCTGCATTGCATAAAGAAGTACAAGAGATAAGCTATATTATGGGAAAAGGTTTTATGTAAAAATGAAGTTAGCACCAGGGAAGGCATATGATAAGCAGAATAAACTTATATTTTTAAATAAATATTTTATACTCTAGTGACTCCATTTAAGATGTTCTTTTGTCACTATCTGTAGGTAATGAGTTGCCGGTATGTGCCAGCTGTGGACAAAGTATATACGATGGACGCTATCTGCAGGCCTTGGAATCAGATTGGCATACAGACTGTTTCAGGTAATTTCAATTTTTTTTTCATATAGTACATGCTGCATGTGCAAAAAAATCCAAAATTTATCCTAAACCTTTTTTTTGTAAAAAATATTATCAGGCATTGCTTAATTTTTTTTGCTTCCAACAAATATAAATATAGTAGTCCAATCTTTTTGAAAATGTCATGCTAAAATCCACAACATTGCTTGTCTGATTCAGCAAACTGTGCACAGGTTGAGTGGACTCAAGCACTATAAACTGCTACAGCACCAGAAGAAAATGCTGTTTGCTACAATAAGATATATCAATCATAATTTTAATAGGCATCTTCTTAAAAGCTAAGTCCACTGTTGACTAGATGCCAGGCATTAAAGCAGCTACAATTAAAATCTATTCAAGTCTTTCTGCAACAGGGACACATACAGAAATAAAAATATTACACTAATTTTCCTATTCCACTAAAAAAAGCATGTTTTGTATCTGATGCTGTTGTTCTATTCAATTCCAGTCTGATAATGTGTGGTCTGTTTTACAGAAAGTAAGATGAAATCTCTCCAACAAAGCCCCAGACAGTATTGCTTCTTATTTAAATGCCCCCCTGTTATTGAAAAGATGCAAAATTTCTGTCTGGACAAATAAAATTGTTATTGTATGTTCACCTCTCCCATCTATTACCAGTAATATTCCATTTAAAATAGATCCGTCATTTAAAGTTCACAGGGCCAGTAGAGAACAAATCAAACTATATATTTTTAAAGTACTTTGTTTGCACGACTAGAACATTTCAGCTAGATTAGGCTGAAAGTATTTAAGAGGTTTCTGGCTATTGTGAGAATGAGGTCTGTTTTATGTTATTAGTCTAGAGAGCTTGTTGTTTTAACCTAGACTGGCTCTGTCTGCTATATTTACAGTGTGATAGGGAAATCATCCTCAATTTGTAATGAACAAACATGACTGTCTCAATATACTCACAGTGTGTCTGAAAAACAATTTCATTGTATCAAAAGAAATAATGAAAATATTAAAGTACCTGTTATTAAAATAATAAATATCCCAAAACAGAAAGAGAATCGTCAAAGACACACAGAATACAGTAGATGTGTCATATGCATGTGTTATTTGTAACCATCTGCTGACCTTCAGACAGTTGCTCATTCATATGGAGCCAGTGAAATATTACAGATGTCCTTTGCCAATGTTATTATTGCACTAGACTGTAAAGCAGCACTTAGTGTAATGAATGACGTGGTAACTTCTGCATCTGCAAATACAGTGCAGGTAACAATGTTTTTTCACATGAGGAGCCTTGGAAATGAAGCCAAAGGACATGCATCACGTATGAACAAAAGGAGATCATGAACATGAGGAAGAATTTTATTCTTGAATTAAGGCATAAGCAGAAGCTATTGGCCAGTTTTACACTTTCAAAATTGTGCACTGCTGTGCAAAACAGGCAAGCCAACATTTACTCACATTATTTAACTTTGCTTAGCCCGCAGTAATGTATTTTAAAGTGGAACTGAAATGGTTATTGCAGAAAGAGACAGGTGATATCCCTTCTGCAATAACAGTTCCTACCTGCCTGATCACTGCCCGCTTTGCTAAACTGTGCATGCGGTAATACTGGTTTTCCTTGCGCATGCAGAGAATGAATTAACTCACATGCACCTGTAAAGGAGTTATGTCACCCCAGCATGGAGGAAGAAAAGAAGGATGAGGATGGCAGAGCCCTGTGATGGAACGGCAATGGGTCAGTATTGCAGGTTTAGTCGCGCTTAAACTGTGAGTCAGAAAAATAGGGACATTCATAAGCAAGATTTGTTTCTGTTGTGTTCAGTATATTATATCAAGGACTTATCTAGAAGTGTAATTGACCCCCTAAATTCCCTGTAGCACCAGTCTTTACCATGACCTGCTTACACGTTATGGGCTTTCTCCAGTCATCTTCCAGGACTGTGAGAAATGATTGGCCCTCCATCTACAGGAGAAACTCAAACAGGCTTAAAACTCTGTGGTAAAACGTTTTTCATACAGTTTAAGCAGAACATTTATTGTTTTCTTCAGCACTTTGGGTCTGAGGTCCCCCTCTAGCTGCAGACTTGCCTGCCTTCATGTGTAAGAAAGGGTCAAAGAATAAGCTAGTTTTTAAAAAAGGCAGACAAAAAGAAGGTCTGTTTAATACTCCAGCTACCAGTGCCAAAAAAAATAAAGCCATGTAGATCTTGCCAATGGCATCAGATCTCAGAGAATTTATTTGTTCTCATATTAGTGAAGGAGGACTGTTTTCTCACTCCCACTCACTCCTCCACAACATTATTTCTTCACTAGATTACCAAGAGATCCTGTGAAATCAACCACTCTCTTAAAATGCCTTAAACTTTTTAAATATCGGGGTAATCCTGTTCCCACAGAACAAATCCCCCAGGGATTTTACTTTCATGTATTTGTCATCCAAAAGCCATCCAGCCAACTTAGGATAATACATTAAAAAAAGTTGAAGAAGTTCATAGAATACAAAATGTCCAAAATGAAGACTATTTACAGAGAAGTGTCTCCTAATAACATTGAATCTGTACGATGCATACATACTTTATTATTATTATTAGTTATTATATAGCGCTAACATATTATGCAGAGCTGTACAAAAATCTATTGTCATATCACTAACTGTCCCTAAAAGGGGCTCACAGTCTAATATTGTAAGCTCTTCGGGGCAGGGTCCTCTCCTCCTGTATCACTGTCTGTATTAGTCTGTCATTTGCAATCCCTATTTAATGTACAGCGCTGCGTAATATGTTGGCGCTATATAAATCCTGTTTAATAATAATAATAATAATATCATCATCAGTCATATGTCATTAATGTAGTCTAAAGACATGTTTTTTTTGGATGTATGAAAAAAGTCCTGGCCTGGATACATGTTCCAAGATATCTTACACATTATTGTGTGTAAGTTGCTGGGAGTCACGATACTGATGGGACAACGTATGACATTCCAGGCTAAAAAATTCTTTTGGTTGAAGGAATGGAATTTGTAACCTTATCTTGAAAGATATAGGTTACTCAGATGTGGTATTTGCTACCCTGCTCAACAGCAGGAAGAAGGTTACACAGAAGATCTATGTTAAAGGATGGAGAACATTTTCCTCTTGGTGCATAAGAAAGGGATTTCCCTACCCTGGGAATTTCTTTGAGTGGAGTAAAGCATAGACTGACTCTGAGTACTCTTAAGGTACAGATATCTCCTCTGTCATTTTGCTCCTCAAGATGATGAGTGACAAACTGAATAAAAGATTGCTGTTGATGCTAAGACAAAATATTTTCTCATTGTAGGATCTGACCAGTGTCCTCAACTGTTTGTCATTACTTTGAAGCAATTTGATAAATCTCACCTAAAATTGGAACACTAAAACAGCTTTCTGATAGCAATTACCATGGCTCAATGAGTAGGAGATCTACAGGCCTTCAAGAGCCAAATCTTGTGTTTCTTTCGGGCAGAATGATTCTAAAACCAGATCTTTTATACCTACCTAAGGTTGCTTATGTATTCCTTAGATTGTATTACCAACAATGCTGTTTAATCAAAAAGTTCAATTTCCAATGGATTAGACAGATTGTTTCTATAATCTATAAGGAAAACGCAAACCACAGCCATCTTCTATAAAGGCATTCAAGTAGATCCCTAGGTTTCTTAGCAGAAATGGAGGCAGCATCAGTGGAGCAAATCTGCAAAGTAGCCATTTAGGCTACGAAAACACGTCAGATGGTTCTCGTCCGATAATCACCTCAGGGTTGATATTGGATGAGAATCTGGCGTGTGAACAGTTGCCTGAAAAGTTTTGGAAGCATTAGTTTCCCCTTAGGGTAGGCCCATTACTCGTTTTATTTCTTCTCAGGTTTGCTATCCTGGAAAATAATTGAAAAATTTAGCTAATTTATCCACAACTGCATTCCTGGGAAACTTCCAGGACAGCAGGCCTACTTGTTACCCAGTTGGAGATTTATCGTATTTGTCCTTTCCTTGTGCACTGGTGGAGGTAGTCCTTTTTTGATGAAGTGATGGATGAGGGGTGAGAGGGGAATTTAATCCTGTTTGAATTGTTTCTTGTAGATGGAGGTCTTCTCTCATATTTGATATCCTGGAAGATTACTACATAAGCAATTTTTTTACTTCTGTTCTAATACTGATCATATTGATGTTTGCTATTATTATAAAACCAATAGTTTCTTTTTAACCAAGACAACAGACCAGTGGTCTCTAAATACCCAATCCCCTGTAATTGCTACCTTGTTTGCGTAAGAAGTTATAAGTCTGCAGTTGTTTCTCTGCAATAAAATTTACGCAATACCTTTAGATGTTTAAAGTTTTGTCTTTTATATATACCTGAATTTCGACTTTAATGCAATGACAAACTAGATCTTATAAATATATTCTCTGAAATCTCCAGACTTGGTATTCTGTGTAATTTCCAACTAGCCTGAAAATCAAATTACAGAAAGACAATTTGGTTAGAATATATGTTATATGGTCTTTTCTGTCACAAGTTTGCTTAACAGATGTCTCTGTGATATGTGAGCACAGGAAGCGTGCAGTGTTGTTTGAATAATAATAGCGTTCCCAATGGAGGGATTCTGGCCAAACCAAACTTTTAGCTGAAAAGGAGTGGTTAGTTTTTATATGGGTAAGTCTCTCTAAAACTCTAAAAAAAAAACTTAAGAGTTAATTTAAATTGTATTCATAACATTCACAGTGTGGAATACTGTATTATTACCCTGCCTTTCCTACATTTATACATATATACAACAAGTAAAGGAGAGATCCTCAAAGCACAACCAAGGCTATACTGAGTTCATTCAGGCACCCAAATGCTAGCAAGACACTAGAAGCAAAATGCTGCTGTTTGCCCAGGAGTGGCAAACTGCTTTACAGGTCAACGCATTTGCATGCACTTTGCAGTTTTGGTGAAGTTCTATCTCCAGGGAAGGAAAAGGAACTGCATGTCCACATGTCACGTCTGGTAACCACACTGCAAACCCCCTGCAACTCAACAGCATACAAACACATCCACAAAATGGTACCCATTCACTCCTATTCGGATGAATAGGATCAGTTAGAAGGGTGAATGGGGCGCTGTGACTGTGTAGTAAAACTGCTTGCATTTAGCATATGTCTGAAATAAACCTTATAAGCTTCTATATGAAAAGTTTGCTAGCAAGAGAACTTTTTTCTTAACATTTCAGCCAGTCAACTTCCAGCTGTCGTTTGTATACATCAGGATTGAAAGTAAAACAAGGGTTCCTATCAGATTCCATAGGAAACACGTTTTTTCTTGTTAGAACACTTTTGTATGTCACTAGGTTGTGTCATACTAATAATTTATGTAGCCAGACTGCTGTATTTACTTGTTTTCCTATACACTGGTAGTGACCATTACTTAATATTATTCTGTGCTATTAGCTTCTCTATTACACAAGGATTTTGTGTAGCTGCATTGTTTAGCATGTATGAACTAATTTACAATTTCTAAGTAAATTATATGATCAAGTATTATTGGTAAAACATAAAAGTTCCAGCTTCTGCAATTCATCATTAGTCAAACCAGTCTCAGCTGTCAGTGCAGTGTACTTGTAGGTGGCTGTTCTGCAGAAGCTGTAGATGATGATTTTCTGTGTATGTAAGGGGGGGGATTGTGTCTGCTGGTAAAACAGCTGTGTTCAGAACTTCCTGTTCCCTTCATATTACTCACAAAGGGGGGGAGTCCTGGGGAGACAAAGCAGGGTATGGGGAGAGAGACAGACAGCTGTGAGAAGCGGCTGCATGGAGAATGGACCAACTGAAGCAGCCAGTCAAGAAACTGTAAGTTCATCCAACATGACTTAGATGTATGAGAAGAACTCTTCTGGTTCTGGTGGCTTAGAATGTTTCCTGCTTTACACTTTCAGTATATACAAATATTATGAATTTATTCATTGAACATACCTATTTTAAAACCTAATATAAAGGCAAGTGAGGTGTTGGCATCATTTGGGTGAGATGAATAGTCACTTTAAGAAAAAATTATTGTTTGTTGCACATCAATTTATAATTCCACAGAATAACTGTGCTCCGTTATTTACTTGTATGAAAACAAAACTCATTACTAGTCATTGTAATTTTACCAAAATCAGGACTGCAATAGAATAATTAGTGACTGTTTGCTGTACATTATTACTATTTGCACATTTCATAGTGTCTGGTTTTGGTGGCTTACACCACTTAAATATTAAAAGTTCACTTTTACCCCTAAAACTAATTTGTAGCTTAGGAATTGGGGAATAGCAACATCACTTGGAGATTTTTCAGACAGGTATTTTGCTTGGCAACTTATTCTGTTAGTTATCTTTAATGTATGTCTTGCTTTCATTTCACCAGGAAATGAAAATTCTTTTTTTCATCTGTACACAGCTACTGCACAACATCTCTTTGAACAGTTTTATTTTTATATATATATATATATAATCTATATATAATCATACACATACTTAAATTATTTTCAGATTCAATAAAAATTAGAAAATCACTGTTACCTGGCTGAAAATAGAGCTTAGGCTACTTTTAAAGGTTTGTGAATTGCTTAGTGCATCACCACCATGTGCCCCATTTTCCTAATATTTTGGCACAGAAAGTAAGCAGAAGGGAGAAAATAATAGATCGGTTGTTGAATGGCAATATCGCAGGTCTGGAATATGCCAGAAGGGATGATTAAGGTATTTGTTGGCTCTGGCTATAAGTACAATTACTAAAGCATTACCTCAAGGATAAGTACTAGCAACTATTTTGTGCGTGTGTGCATGTATGTATATAT
>NC_092858.1:138994803-139053137 GCF_032062135.1 Pyxicephalus adspersus
TATATATATATATATATATATATATAATTTAATGTTTTTATTTATTTTTTTAGCTTACATGTACCTTGTATTTACCAAGTGAAGTGTGCATGCTGTCAACCTATGTAGGGGGATTTCCCTATAAACATCCAAAAGGAGCAGTGTTTTTTGACCTTTTTTACATGGGGAAACCCCTTGAAGTAACTTTAGGTCTTCAGGAAACTCCTACTATAAAATTATATCCACAGCTCACAGTACATTAGTGTGGTGGTTAGTAGGAAGAATGCCTCTTACATTGCTGGTCAGTGGGAAGACTGCCAACCCTACAGATAGCCATACTGCACATTACTCAAGAAACCCCTACCAACCTGTAGAGGAACCCTAATTAAGATAGACTGAATTAGACTGACTGCGGTAAAAAAAAGGCTATGACATGATCAGATATAGACACACATAAGACACTGCCATAAGATAAACACATATGATGATGTATAACAATAACATGGTACCAGGATACACATAATACATGGGGTGACATCAAAATAAATGATAAGAGCATACATATCTCCAGAGAAGAGTAACCCTCCTACTAGCTAATTGTCAATCAATATGAAATGACTGTGATCATCTGGGGCAAAAATCTAGCATCTGTATAGTGGTCCCTGCTGTTATTTAGTGATCTGTTCTGGCAGGACATTAAGCAACCATTGGGACAGCGGTGATAAAACTTTTGGTCCCCCTATTTGTACTGCTGTCACTAGAAAATGATCACAAAAATAATTTCCAGCAACAGTGATTTGACATCTTTAAACACTAAAAAGGGGATTACTAGTAATTAATAATAGTTATCAATTCTTTTTAATTAATGTTTTTGGCAAGTAAGCATATATGTTCTGGGCAACAAAAAAAAATCTTAGAGAGACTTAGCCTGCCCCTTATTACCATTAACCAATGGAAATGCTTCCCACTGTGTTTATAAACATGTCTCAATGGTTGTTATTAAATTATTAAATGTAGCAGGGATGTTACCATTGCCTGATGTGGTTGTCAGGGGTGGGAAAGCTCCCCACTGTGTAAATCCCCAAAGAATGGTAATGAGCAAGGAGCTGAAGACTGCGGGAGTGATAGAGGAAGATGTCAGATCTTATTTGTTTTATTTTTTTAATAGGTATACACGTATTTACAATAATATATTACATCCTGATCATGTGGTTTTTAACCACTTTCAACAAAAAAGTTGAATACTGTATTTTCATCTATTAGAATTCAATATTTGTGCTACCTGTTTGATAAATTTAATTTCTACTAGTGTTGGTGTTCGAATTCGGGTTGTCCCTATATTTGACCCGAAAATGGCAGTTTGAATTCAGGCAGATCAAAACATGGAATTGGACTTTGCAAATTTGTGTTTAAAAATATCTTCAAAATAAAAAAGGCGAACTCCAGATGAACTCTCAATGGAGTTTCTCCATTGAGAGTTCATCTGAGTTCAGTTCCCACGGTCACCGGGCTGTATTTATCATTGATAAGTACAGACCGGGGAGCGTGGGAACTTGCTGATACAGGTCACCGCTGATAGGAGCCACAGGAGTACTTTCAATCAGCTGTGATTGCTCTTGCAGCCCTGTAGTATGTGTTCCTGGATAGAGTTTATCTATCCAGGAACACAGGACTCTTGTGTTCTTGGATAGAGAAACTCTGTCCAAGAACACATACTACTAGTACAGGGCGGCAACAGCAATCAGGGAGCGTAGCTGTCAGCTTCGCTCCCCTGATTGCTGTTGCAGCGCTGTACTATGTGTTCCTGGAAAGAGTTTTTCTATCCAGGAACACAGTGTGAGTCTCGCTGGCTGCTCATGAATGAATACAGCCGTGGGAAAAGTACTCTGATTTTTCCCACAGCCGCATTCATTCATAAACGCAAGCCGCATGACTCACTCTGAGAGGAGGATTACCGCGGCTGCATTTATGAATTTACCGTGGGAATCCTCTCAGTGAGAGATCCCTGGGCAGTACAGGTCAGAATGAGGGCTTGCCTGTAGTCCTGTAGTCTCCAGGAATTGCTCACTGACAGGAGGATTCCCAGGGATGCAAGAATGATTGCAGCCCTGAGAATCCACTGCGATAATTAACCTCTAGTGCCCCAGGATCACAGTGGAACTGAAGATGAACTCTTAATGTAGTTTCTCCATTGAGAGTTCATCTGCAGTTCAGTTCCCACGGTCACCGGGCTGATAAGTACAGTCCGGTGACCATGGGAACTTTGCGGTCACAACTGATTGGAGGAGGCACCCAAGTGGAACTGCTGTTCAGTATGTGTTCAGTATGTGAGATTCGTGACAGTATTCGTGATATGTGACAGTTACGGTAGGGCTGCAAAAGCAATCAGGAGCAATCCCCTAATTGCTTTTGTAGTTCATTACAGTCCCAAAAAGAATCCCCCCCCCCCCATAATCTTTAATGGTGTTCAGGGTATTCGATAAAAAATATCAGGGTATTCGATCGAATAGGAACACTGAGCTATTCAACCAATCAATGGATTGTAAAGAGTTTTTTTTACCATTTGAGGATTACAGTCTGTTAATTTGGGTTCAGATAGACACGGGAACTAGGCATCGCCACCATACCTGGATGAGCTAGCATGTGAGCAGCCTAAAAAGCAAACTGGTGAGGCCAAAATATTATGTTTTTGAACTTTCTAGCTATCAAATACATTCTAATTTGAAAGGCGGGTAATAGATCCATTTGGATGACCTGGAGGCTACCCTTGCTTAGTGTTGTTTTTAATGGTTAAATAAATAGCCCAGGTCCCTCTAATAGGAAATGAAGCTTGCTTCTAGCTGGGGGCTGACTGAATTTTTTTTTATTCTGCAGTTAGATACAATGGACCTGATTTATTAAAGCTGTATTTTATATCTTAAAAAAATATTATTATATTAGTTGGCAAAAGTTTTCAATCCTGGCCCAGATTCATTCTAGGTTTGCTGGATCACCCAGATGCCCAATGCCTCATGGTACCTAGTAGCAATTACTTTCAAAAGAATGATATACAGACCATTTTTTCTATGTCAGAGACTAAAGATTTTTAAATATGTACCTAAATCAGTTAGGGGTTGAGTGGAGTTGTGCAGAGTAGCCCTCTAACTATCCACTACTTATCTATTTGTAGGAAAATTTTGAAGTTGAAATTACAAAATATTTCAGTTTTATCTACTACATATGCCAACAAGAAATGAGTTTGCTGTATTGTATATTTAAACAATAGAAATCGAGAAATATTAAAGTACATAAGTAGGTAGAATTACGCTTTATATACAGTATTAGATTGACTTGCCATTATAATAAATTTTCTACATTACTTTTATGCAAAATTCCTGTACATTTATCTGCTGAGTTCAGTCCAGATTGGTAAATGTGGAATAGCAGATTATCATGGCAAGCATTGACCTATGTGCTGAGAAAATTTTTGGTTAATTTCCATGAGTCACAGTCACACAAAGATCACATAGCATTTACTGAACAAAGCAAACAGAGAGTCAGCAGACAATCATGGATGAGCTGTGTTTGAAAGATTTAAACGTTGGTTACTGCAGCCATTCACAACCTCTTTCTTGATATCTGCTTAAATCGAATGTTCTTTAGCTAGGAACATTCCACACAAATAGGCACATGATGCTTTACCCTGTCAATAGTTTAACAAAAAGCGAGATCTACCATTTTCATTGCTTAATTTAATACACTTTCATCAGTGAAGCTGGGTGATCCAGCAAACCTGGAATGGATCCGGTCCAGCATTGAAAACATTTAACAGTTTCACTGATGAAAGTGTATCCTCTCCAGCCTTGGAGAGGCCCGATGTATGTGAGTTTTTAAAAATCTCTGAACTTTGAATAGGGTCAAAAATAGTTCAGATATTGCGATGAGAAATCTACCACCTGCCCAGGTGAGATATGTAATAGGTGTCCTATTAGAACTTTGTATGAATACTGCATAGAATTATTACACATGGCACCTTTCAAAGTAAGTGCAGTATTACATTGTGATTAATCTGGTTACTGACAGGCCCAATAATTGTTCTGTCACCTTGTCAGCTGTTAGCAAATAAATGCCCGACAAAGCAGTTTTTTGTAGATAAATTATTCACTAAAATGTTGATCTTGGAACATTGTTCAAAAAGCATGCAGTCTATAACTTTCTGAATTAAAGTACTGTACATCTAACTGGATGGCATTTGGTTTGCTTAAGCCCTGTGCATCATAAACCCTGGTTATGTTTTTTTCCTTAGTACTGCTGCTCTCCTCCAGCATTTTGATTAATTTCCTGTCCAATTAAACTCCAGTTTCTGGTGCACAATATTGCTCCGCTTTGGTATACCAATAGAGTTAATGCAGTGGAACATGCACAATGTGTATCTGCATGGCTGCTTGTAGTCCCAAACAATGTTACCATGCACCGAAGAGAGTCTGAGCAAAGATCTGCATAGAAGGACCATCAGGTTATATAGTTTTAAAAAATGCAGATAAAAAAAGAAAACTTTTGAAATGACATTAACATGTTAAAACTTTTTTGAGACTTTAAACATTTACATGTTTAGTTACTCTTTTAGTGCATTACTTCTATGTGGTCCCTCTACCTTTTTCAGTTATAATAAATGAATATTGTAAAAACTTATTTTTTTAAGTAAAATGTCTTTTTGTCTCTGCAATGTTTGTGTTTCCCTCTTATCTAGTTTTGTCTTTTTAAACAACAATCATCCTTTTTGTTTTCATTTTACTGAACAAACTTTGTGTATCATTCCCAATTTATTGGAAAATCTCTGCACCCATCAATACCAGTTTTCCAAATACAGTTAAAGTCTAATAACAGCACAATACTTTAGTTAGAATTTGATTGGCTGTAACATTTATGTTGGTTTAGCTGTATATTTCTTTTTTTATCTGCTTCCAGTAATATTAACTCTGTTTCACTTCAGAAAAGATGACAGATTTTTACTTTCACACCTATTCTATTTATGCAGTTGTGTAAAAGTCTGATAAAAATAGTTACATTTGAAACATGTATTTTGGAAAAGGGCAAAAAAGAGTGGGCACTTATCAGGATGGTCTTTAGATTATGGTTTAAGTTTTTAAAATACCAGTACAAATCAAACACATGCTAGCTTAAACAGGTCACCTTTGTCAGAGTGAATGTGCCTGAACTCAAAGGGTCTAATTTATTAGGCTGGAGAGGATATACCATCATCAGTGAAGCTGATCCAGCAAACATGGAATTGATTTCTTCAAAGTAATTTGCTATTTTTTAGCAAATGTTTTCATGAATGTTCCATTACAGGTTTGCTGCATTACCCAGTTTCAGTGATGAAAGTGTATCCTCTCCAGCCTTGGAGAGCTTTACTAAATCAAGCCCAAAGAATAAATTACATAGAACAACAGTGCCTAACTCATAAAGGCCTCCAATGATTCTGCAGAGTATGTTTTGCTGCATAGGAATAAACAGTTGCAGTTCACATATGCCAGATTAAAATCCTTGGCCAGGACACGTTAAACCCATGATCTGATCTGATCACCAGATTGAAGGGATATGCATATATTGGATGAAGTGGCAATACACTGGGTGGGAGTTATTTGTACAATAAAGTACAGTTTGTTTTACAGGTATAGTGGTCCTTTAAAGTTTATTAACACTATTTTTGTTTTTAAAATAAACATTTTCATGATCTAGCTTTATTGATCACCTACATTTTTGCAGACTCCCACCTTTTTTTATTCAGACACACACATAGCAATCAGGAGGAAGTGACTACAGAAAGTAGGAACTGACTGCAATCTTAAGTAGAAGAGGCTGTCACATATATACACAAGATAAACTTATTGCTGAGAAATATCAATCAGGTGAGCAGAAATTTACATTTCCAGCAGAGTTATTGCTCAACACATACCAAACACTACCCATTTCTGTGAAAGTTAGGTTTGTTACAATTACTATGTTTGACTTGTTTAAAGAAGTTTCAATTGTAGCGTTTTTTAAATGTTTTATTAGTTTCTGTCTACATTCCTGTTGAAATCACAATGCCGCAGCAGTTAGGGTTTTTTTTCGGAGCTTTGTTATTCCCCAGTGGGATAGCTACTTTGTCCCATCTGTGTTTGGTTTCATATTTTAGATATTTGGCAGTTGTCAGGGGATATAAAAGTATACATGTTGTCTCCTTATGGACTTGGTAGGGAATTCAATCACAGGGAATAATCCTTAAGGTTACCAAGCTGACCATCAAAAGTTTTTGGGGAACGTCTGGTGTCTGGTGATGTCATATGTTTTGGTATGGCTGGTCAGGCAGCCACAAAAAATGTGTAAATAAAAAGAGATACTAGTCACAGGCTCGAGGGTACATAGGCCATTGAAGAATTAGAAAGTAGATTTCTCTTCTGATTATAAAAGCCGGTGGTAACTAAAAGGGTGAAACTTCAAATCACTGTGTGAATAAAAATGATATAGGAAGGATAAATATGCAAAAGGTAGTATGGAATAGCACTCACTTTTTACTTACTTGAAAAGTAATATTACACAGCACATTCAGACAAATTCTGGCGATAAAGCAAGCAACAGTAAATGAAAGGGATTACGTAAAACAAAGGTAATAATAAGATATACATGGTATGATGGAGAATACATCAGAGAAACTAAGCATGAAATGAAGGCAATGAATGAATAGAACCCAGGGAGAAGGGTGGTGAACAGAACATAGATAGCAGACCGAATGTTGAGGCAACTGGCCTAATGGGAAATAGGGATACAAAGCCTTCGATGTAGAACCAAATGAAAACTACTAAATATTTTAACCTTCAGAAAGTGGGGAAAATGTACAACCTGGGCCCATGTGATTTATACTTTTTTGCCTTTTTATTGAATGTTTTAAAAAATAATACACCATGGATGTACTTATTCACATTCATTTTATTGACATTCTATTGATTACAGCTTTGAATGTTAGCAGTGACAGATACATTTTGTGCCATAGACTCAAGTCAAATCAGCCTTTCTAGATATTAGAGGTAAAAAGAGATACTTTAGTTTATATTTAGATGGGCTTGTATTTGTGTGTTTACAGTATATAAGCGCCATTGCTGAAATTATTCTGAAGAATGCTAAATACCTGGATATAAAGCTGATCTTTTAGTTTTAGTTTTCATCACACAAGCATCCATCTAACTGTGTGACAAGTTGTTCTGCTTAGCTAAACACCTGAGCTTCATTCTCATTCTAGGTCAGTGATTCAAAAAGTATTAAAAAGAGAGGATCAGATCACTAACCAGGCAAGCTGTACATTTAAGAACCAGGTCAGAAATGACAACTTACATAAAGTCTCAATATAGGTCCTCTTTAACACTTAGCGGTAAAGGGGTTGTTATATTTTAATTTCCATTACAAAGCGTTGTGGTCATTCACCTCGCCGCTGATATATATATTTTGTGTTTGAAGTTCTTGTGTGGGGACAGCAACTGGGATATTGCAGCTGTATAATTTAATGATAACTTTTCTGTTTCTTTTACCTCCCACAGCCTATTTTTGCAGAAGGCAACATTCATGGGCTGATTACTAAAACAAGAACATTGTATTAGATGGAACATACTAGAATTATGTCCAGTTGTTGAATTAGGTTACAGAATGTAGTGTTCTTTCTATGCAACATGCAACTTTTTTGTGCAGCCTAAATCTCTTTAAGTTGAGGATTTCTGAGTATTTGTCTCTATAGCTTTTTTACATAAACTGAAGGCAAATATAAAAGTCATGTGAAAAGGTTATTACATCTTTGGAAACTGTTGACTTCTTCCATGAATTTGAACAGGAAAACATTGGATCTTCATGCAAACTAATGTTAATAGGTAAAGGTAATATAACATAAAGTATTGAGTCCTTTACTTAAAATACCAATGAATATAATGGTGTGCTGTGACATTATTAAGTACACCCTTGGCATCAAAAGCGGTTATTGTCTCCGATTGTAGATTCGTAGCTGTTGTTACCTGCAGTTATTTGGTGTTCTCATAAATTTCTTTTGGCGTCAAACTGTCTGCGCCAAGGCAGTATTTGTTAGACTGGCAGTCCAGGACAAAATAACAGTTGTTTGAAATCTATTTCTACTGAAACTTATTTTCATTTTAGTGAAACAATTGATTTCAAATAATTTAATAAAACATTTTTTAACTTTCCAGACATAGACATCCACAACCTGGGGGCCCTTTGTCTTGATATGGTAACTCCACTAGTTAACAAAACAAAATACCATACCCAAGATATCTGAAGACTGAAAAGTCAGGCTCCATCTGTATACCAAAAAAAAAAACACACACATCTTGTTTTAGAAAGATTAGAGAACACAACAATTAGTACAAATAATGTATAAAAGCTTTATTATTAATAGGAATAGGAAGATGCATTGGGATTTAGGAGGTATTTCCTTTCTCATTCCTCCTGAGAAACCTTATACATACCTTTGCACCTCTATATTCACTGAGTTGTTTCTAGTTATTGACACCTAATCTGGAACACTTGACGTGGTGAGAAATGTAGCTGTGTACTTGTTCCACGTGATAAATTTGCAATGTTATTCATTTTAATAAAGACAATACATTTTGTCAATTGGACCTTTTTAAGAGTTTCTCATTTGTGTTCTAAAATGTTCCTCCACAATTGGTGCCATTGCAAACACCAAGCACATAATATTTAAGTAGCAAAGTAATGTAATCACAGGAAAAAAAATTTACTCTGGTCCTACAGGCATATAGTGTTGGCATTTTACCCTAAAATAATTCTGTATATTGACTTCCCATAAACCCTTGGACTCTACAAAAAGGGTTTTAACCAAGAACCATCCGAGCTCTAATGATTTGCACAATTCTGCTAACCAGGGTTTCTGGGACTGAACATTCTTTAGCTAACTGTAAAATGCTGTAGTCAGAACTTGTTAGTCGGAGTGGTAATGTTTCCAATGGAATGGATACTTAAAAACTTCATCTTTCTTAATTGGTATTTCACAAACTAAGCATTGTTATGTGCCTGCACAGTCAGGGAACAGATAACAGCCTTGCAGAGAGATCCAACCATCTACACTGATATTTCATGTTAATACTATTCATCCTTTCCCAGAAAAAAATCTGCCGAGTGGTGCAGACAACTATTTTAGTACAAGGTCACTCTTGGATATTATTGCTGTGCTGTGGGAAACATATTGTTGGTGCATTGTGTATATTTTTCATGCAGTCAGCAGTCTAGGAATTGTTTTTAGAGAGCTGCTTTGCTCCTTCCCAGTATTCACTTAAGTTCTAACCTGGCCTTCTCCCAAATGTTGGCTTTCCATCTATAGGTGCTGGCTTAATCCTCAGACAGTGATATTCTCTACTCTTCTACTGACAATTTTAGTTGTATTTAATATATTGCTATCCTCTGGCATTCCCTAACTATATTGCATTAAAACCAGTGATGGTATTTTAGATTTCTATAGGTAAACTTATTTACTACCTGAGGAACTTACTAGTGAATGAGCAGTTTAAATAAAAGGTAGCTGTAAGGCTAAAGGGTGTTTTATTTGCTGTCAGAGTGGAGATGATTTGTTAGTGAATACGTAGCATAGCAAATGTGTCTTAACTAGTGTACTTTTTGAATATTAGCTTTAGGATTTCTTTGTTTAGCAGTCAGAAGTAGCCATTTGCAAGTGTGACCAGGACTAGGATGTGCATTATTCCAAATGATACCCAAATTCAGAATTATCACAGATGGCATTCACATGGTTAGATTATGATTCAACAACATTACAGAAATATTCAGCTTTCTGGGTGTGCTTTTAGGATTACTGCCTTGAAATATAAACAGCTTCCCACCCCAGACAAGTATTTATCTATGGAGATAACTCAGACGTGGTAACTCTTTGGGGTCATTTATGGAGCACCAGGCAGAAATACTGTAATTAAACAAACTATTAAATTGTGCATACTAAATTTTCAGACAATAGAAATTGCTATCAGCTGGTTTCTGATCCATGTGCCCCTTTGGGACCCTTGAAATAACTTTTGTGCTCTGTCCAAACTTTCCCACATTGACTGCTAACAAATTTTTATCTTGCTGCATTTTAATTGCTATTAAATGTTCCATCAGTTTGCAAATGCAATTCCAGTATCCCAGAATGCCAAGCAATAAAGTAAGACTGAGTGGTGGTTTGAGAGTCAGGTTTAAAAACCAATTTTATTTTAATGGTATAATCATTGTGGAAGTCTTATTATAACAGTACAGCCTCCTGGACCTGTTGCTGGTGTGAGCTGGGTCCCTCCTACAAGCAGCATTCATGTATCTAATCTAAGTACAATGGATGTCAGTGGAAACATTTAGGTAGTTTTCTGGGTGTGAAAAGATACAGAACTGAATGATTTTAACAACACTTTCATGCTGCTTGTTACTGCCTGTAAAGGAAAGCTACTAATAATTAAGAAAAATACTTAGCACATTGGTGGGTGGTATTCCCAATTTAAGATAGGGGAATGTAAGCTATTTAAAGGGATTTCTGGACAGGAAGTCATCTGTGGGTTTTGAAATATCACTGCCCCACTCTACTACTCAGTTTAACTTCTTGAAATATTTGATTGTAAACTTATTTATACAATAATATTATCAGCTTTCATAAGCAAACGTGTAATATTCGTACGCAGCCTTTTAATTACACCTTCAAAATCATTACTGTTCTCTTTCTGTAAACGCAACTTTTCAATTAATCAGATCCGGTGCTGTACTTTATCTAAAGGTGGAAAATTTCATAGGACCGAATAGCACTTTATTGCATATAGAGATTGGGCCTGATTTAATAAAGCTCTCCAAGGCTGGAGAGGATACACTTTCATAATTGAACCTGGGTGATCCAACAAACCTCAAAAGTAATTTGCTATTTGTTAGCATATATTTCCAATGCTGCGCCAGTTCCACCCGAGGTTTGCTGAATCACCCAACTTCACTGATGAATGTGTATCCTCTCCAGCCTTGGAGAGCTTTAATAAATCAGATCCACTTTCGGAAACTTTTGACCTGGAGTTGATTCATGCTTATGACCAATTTGGGTAAAGCATGTGTACCATACAAAAAGTGTATTCACTTGTTGTTCGTTCATAAAGAACATGGTTTAATGTTGCATACTTGCTTCACAAATACTAACATCACATCATTTTGTGACTGTTAGCTTATAATTCTTTAATAGGTGAAGAACCTATCAAGGGAAGTTTGAACTGGTAGACTTTTCTCTCCCAGAAAATGTAATTGTAAGTCTAATCAGTTTATATAAATTAGATTGTGAGCCCTTTTGAGGCAAATCTAGTGACACAACTCTGGACTTGCTCTGTACAGCGCTGTGTAATATGTTGGTGATATATAAATACTGTGTTGTAATAATATATCTACATATATCATCAGTCTGTATGTCACTGACTGCAGGTTCTCCCTTTCACCCTGGGTCCCACATATCTTATTATTACTTGCCCTGGGGAGTAAATGACCCCCAATCTAGGCCTCCCCAGCCCTGACAACTTTTTGGCACATCCACCTAGCATAACCATAAACTCCAAAAGCTATTTCCGTTTGGTGGACCTGGTTCATTTAAAGAGGTGATTACACCGAGCAGTGAGATGCTGGAAAAAGATGTGCAATCAGAATACACTTTAGCTTTTCTGCACAATTACACTTTTTAAAACCTAAAATTTAAGTTATATTTTAAAAGTACAATTGTTGTGGAAGTCTATTGTTGTTATTAGCAATGCATAGAAATCCAGGTTGCTTCAGCTGCCCAGCACAAGCATTATATCAGCTGTGGAACACAACAAAGAGGTGCTGACAGACTGGCCTGCATGTGGGATTTAGTTATGTGTGAAATATTTCTCTGTGTCCTACAAAGCCATGTGCTGGGTCAGGAGGGCTTTACATGTATCAGTGCAGTGATGCTCTAATTCTCTTTTAGTCTTAGTGCTGACATACTTTCCCTCTGTGTTTATACAGTTCCCCTAATTCACTGTATACTGCAGAGGTATAGCTATGAAGGGGTATTGGAAGCTTCTGCTTCCATGTTATATCCCTACTAGCGATCATTGTCTAGGGAGTATTTATGAGGGACAATTCTACATTCAGAACAATGATGACTTTATCACCTGTTTAAGATATTTATGTGTAAGTGGATGATAGAAACAAGAGTTTTACTTTTCTAAACAAGTACAGAGAAAACCAGACAAACCACTTCCTGTTCATAATGTGCAATATCACTTCTTGCTTATGGGAGAGAGTTTTATTTTTACACAAGATAGGTCACACATGATTAACTCTTTGTGTGCATTGTAACATTAGTGCATTCTAACTTCTTTTTAAGCTCTTTTAGGTTTAAAAGTTTTAGGTTTGTGTGTATGTGTTTGTTGTTTGTGTCTGTACATAAAGACACACACACACACACACACACACACATATATATATATATATGTATGTATATAGCCTGTATATTTACTATTACTATCAAATATTACTATATGTTATCTATAGCAAATAAAGCATTGGCTTCTTCAACTTCTTTATGCAATACTGGAATGTTGATGCTTTTGTTTTTCTTAGTGACCTAGTTTATAAGGGTGGATTATAATTATTATTAAAATTATAAATTATATTATAAATAATATTAGGAAAATAAGCTAAAAAATGCTGAATGAGGCAAGGACAATAAGGGGATATTGCATGGATCCTCTTTTTAGGCCAGGACTACCCTGCTGATATACTTTTGGGACATTTAGCTCCTTGTTGTTTGCCATCATATTAGAAGCACAATAATTTCAATTTTTTTATGCACCATCACAATACTTGGCACATATTTACTTATAAATGACAGTGATTAATTCAACACCATTAAACGTTTGGTGAAAGTCCCATTCACTGCTTTGTAAGTATGCCCTATAAGGATTATTTTTATGTAAACACAAATAAATCATTCACTTCTGTATTGCTACAGATGGAATCTGTGTGTACACAACTGCCAGTCCACTTCCCTTTTTTTGCATTCATTTATAGTGTGCATTATTTTTAGTGTTAAGACACATGAGCTGTTAGAATGTAGCCCATATGCAGGGATAAGCTGCAGGCTACTGTAATTCAGGTTCCCAGGGTTACTTATGGTTGGCCAGCACAGTTTCTGCATGATCCAGGAACAATAGGATGGCAGGGCTGTCTCTTAAAGGGGCAGCGTCCTCCTGTGTCAGTACCATGCTCATGTATTTTCTGATTCAGCATGCTAATTGTTGCACTGTGCCAATAAAGATCATCTGACATAAAGCATGCAACATATTTTAGATTTCATCTGTATATTAATTAAACCACTGAAATAGGATTTTTGATTATTTACTATGGGTCAAGGTGGTTATAGAGGGTCAGATATTCCAAGGAGGATCACACTGAAATGTGCAGCTCACCTGACGAACATAAACTGCACAAAGATGGTTTAACCAAATAAAAAAATAATATAATGTTAACATGAATGTCTGAGCGATAAATAAAACATAGAAAACTTTATACGTATTACATCTATAGTGCACATACTTTCCTTATGTTTAGTTTTTTATATCGCAAGTTGAAAAACAATTCATTGAGCTCCTACTTTCACTTCGACTGCACTGAAATCTCAAGCAAGGTTATCAGCTTTGGCAAGTGCACCTCTGCAGACTACTGAACACCTTCCCAATGTTCTACACACACCCTGTCATCTTCTGTTTGTAAATATATGGTTAGAATACACAAGATAAATCAACATATAAATACATTGTATTTTAAGGCTTTCTTTTAATGTATAGAGTGCATGTATTATGTAGCAAATATAAATTGACAGTATGCTGTGGACATATTCCCAGTAGTCAAACAATAAAAGCACTGACAGGTGAAGTGGCAACCGTTGATTATCTTACATCGGGGGGTTGAAAGCATCAGAACTGCACAATGGAGCAATAAAAAGGGTGATGGCCTGGTCTGATCACTTTTTTCCATTATGTGGATGGTTGGATTAATGTGCATCACTTGCATCACGTGGGGATAAGATAGCAATCTTAAATTGTAAGCTCTCGGGGCAGGGTCCTCTCCTCCTGTGTCACTGTCTGTATTTGTCTGGTATTTGAACCCCATATTTAATGTACAGCCCTGCATAATATGTTGGCGGTTTATAAATCCTTTTTATTATTATTAAAAACAGGATGAACTATGGGAAAAAGGCATGTTGGCGAAGACACTGCTAATTTCTGCTAATTATTAAAGGCTCTCTCCAGCAGGACATGACAACTAAACCTCAGTTTTGAGGCCCCCCATTAGCTCTCTCTTTGTCTGAAGCCACTCCTCCCACCTTATTTTATTTTTTGTAAAGATTAAAGACAACATACTAAAGCTGCGTACACACGGCAAATTTTTCTCGCCCGATAATCGGTATCGGCCAATTATCGGGCGAAAATCTGCCGTGTGTACAGTCGGTCGTCGTCCATCGTCCGACGACCGTCCTGGCGGATCCATGGACGATGGACGACGACCGATCCTAATGAAAGGGAAGGGGAGAGCGCGCAGCAGGGTGCCGCTCCGTCGCTCTCCCCCTCCCCTCTCCATAGAGCATGAACGGTGCTGTATGTACAGCATCGTTCATGCATCGTGCAGTCTTTTCTCGTTGGAAAGGATCGTGAAAGATCCTTTCCAACGAGAAAAATTGCACGTGTGTACGCAGCTTAAGTCTCCAATCAGATTCAGTCATGCCTGGAAAGTTGGATTGTACTTGGATTGTGCTGGTTGATGCAGGAAGCAAATAGAGGTTCTTACAAAGCAAAGGCTTCTGTATGTACACCAATATTGCCCTTTTTTGACCCTGCACCAATGTCTCTGTTTTCTTTGACTACAATAAATTACATATTAAAAAAGTATCTAATGTTAGCACAGCTACTGGAATACATTAGTAGCTGAGTGATTGGGTTTACTTGTTGCATGTAATCACCATATTATGTATGTACAGAGTGCAGACATCCAGGTCATTTCACCTCTTTGTCTGTTCTGACAACTTCAAATGAATCTTTTCATCATTTTCTGTTTATTACATTAGCTGAAAATAAATAAACAGAATAAAGTTATACAAACTGCCAAAAAACCTGCCGGGTTAACCTTTTGAAATGTTATTCTAACTGTAGCCAAAACTCAAAATTGTTGGTTATGTTTATACTTTAAAGGAAGAAATTTTGGGTGTAATAGTACAAGATATATCAAGCAGCCATGCACTTCTTCAATACACTGATCAGCCTCCTGAATGGCCTCCTTGTGTCACCATAACCTATCTGACCTGACATAACCTATCTGACCTGAAGCACTGACTCAAAAGCACAAAGGGTGTCCTGTGGTATCTGGCACCAACACTTTAGCAGCAGATCAAGTCGCACCGCATCCAGCAGCACCCTGCCTCCCTCCTCTGGTGTATTTTGATGCCATCTCATAGGTGAACAATGCACCCAGCTATCCACATGGTCTAAAAGAATATGTAATTCATCAAACTAGGACACCTTTTTTGCTCTATGGCCCTATTCTGCTGCTAACATGACCATTGCATTTCTTTCAACTGTACACTCTGACTGCCCTGGAATCCACCATGTGTTCGGAAACATTTCACTGTTTCATTGCTGGCATTTAGTTTTTTAGTGTTTGTGCTACATGACTTCTATGGTATTGGACAAGATGTCTTATGACCCTGTAGCCTGTGCACTGGTTCTTCTTTATTGCACCCCTTTTGTAATCACTATCTACAGCATACCAATTGCAAATGGTTTTTTGGTTTATCTAAAAATGTTTTTTTAGATAAGAGAAATACATTGTATTAGGGTGTACCATGTGATGATCCAACTTCCCAAAAGTCATGCATTACCTCTTAAGAGTCCACTTGTCTTTTAGCAGGTAATGTGTATATGCCTTAAGCAAGTTTTGTTTCTGTTATGTTGTTTTTTGTTTTGTTTTTTTTGTATAAATAAAGTGGGGAAAAGTTTGATAATTAAAACCAATGTCAGGCTTAACTGCTGTCTGTGGCTCTTTAGATAGATTCCCATTCACTTTCTGTTCTGGGAACAACCTTTCTGGAAAGAAAGTGGGGAGAGATCTGCAACAGAGAACAAGTTAACTGTTAAATGAATTTAAAACACAATAGAGATTTTTTTTTAATTTTTATTCTTTAACTTTGCCAGTTCTACATTGGGTCCTGTTGGGCAGAACTTTGAAGCAGTGTGACATACAATAGGCACCATCTAGTGTTTGATATAAGAAACTGCAGTTTTCACCACCCATTCAGTACTAAGTGGAGATTATCTCTGTTTTTTCATACATTTTTCTTAAGAACAATTGAATCAGGACATTAAGGCATTTGTTATGTCCTGTCAGAAAGGTAAATTTTATGTGCTGTCCAATGAATGGGCTATGAAACCTATCCCGGAGAGAAATGGTTGTCATTGCTAAACAAGCCTTGTGAAATGCTAGTTGCTTGCTGTTGTTGAATATCTAAGTATTAGGACCTTGTCTGTATAGTATTAGATCAGACATAACTATGTATGTCTCTCATGACCAATGTGCTTTTACAGACAGTAAGCATTACAATGGTCAAGATTAGTGAAGTCATGATAGAGGGTGCAAAGTCAAGGGAAGCTAGATGATACACAAGTTATTGCATCGCGTGTCTATGGAAATAAATTGGCATGCCATCAAATTATCACAAACATCCTCCAAGACAGAACCCCCCAGATATGACATAGATTTGATTGCACATCTCAGCTTTATACACTTGAGATTATTGTGGAGGACACACAACATTCAGATCATTCAATGGGATGAAATAGGCTGGCTATTTTATCTTGCTAAATATTACCAGTATGAGTGTAAGGATCAAAATCTTTAAACATCTAAAAACACTCATAACCATTCCAGGATAAGAACTAAGAAATTGTCTCTGCTGTTGTTGCTATCTGTAAGTACCTGACAGAAATTCTTTACTCCAGTAACAACATCATTAATACACATTTAAAAAACTTTCCCATATTGTACAATACAAGAAAGTCTTCTAATTGTGCACTGTATGGTATGGGAATTATGGGTTACACTTTTGTTTTAGAGTTGAGGTGTGAACATTACAACTAAAACAATTTCCACACACTGGTTTTTCCTCACCCCAGACACTCCTTGTTATTGCATCAGATGAAAAATGTACGGTAATTACTTGACACAAGTGTCTGCTGTTGTTTCCCAATGGGGGGTGCAAAAGGTCACCATGTACTTGCCCTCCCTCTACCTTTACAATGCTGCCTGTACAATGTTTGTTTCCTATACTTCCACTGGAAATTATCCCTTTCAACCATTTTCAGTGACAAATATTGAGTTTGTGTACAAAGCTTTAGTTTGGGCAATCTGGCACAAAGACTGGCATGGCAAGTAAAAACATACTAAGATTCCCCCTGTGAAGGTGTACAAATGAACATTTGGCCTTCCCTTAACATTGTATTGTTTAAATTGTCATATATTCCAAATTAACTCTTTCCTAATGGAATCATCAACAAAACAGAGCATGTAAGGTATGACCTAGACCTGCTCACTTTTGTCTGGTTATAGCCAGATAGATCTTTTTATCTACTATGTATTACCTGTGTAATATACATAGGTGAATGTAAAAGTGAGCTAAGACAAAGGATTTTTTTTTAGATTAGACATTCTAAAATGGTATTTAGAATTAGTAGATGTAGACACTCCAAAATATTTAACCAACAACTGTTACAGAAGTAAAATATTAGTTTTCAAGTAATGCACTTTCATGTTTTTTTGACCCTAGCTTCATATCTGCTACCGCCCACGTTTAGAAGGAAGTGTAGGCTGTTGACCTCAACATATGGCTTATATTGCTTATTCTATCAGCAGCACAGAAATCAGATATATGGATATATCTGTAAATTCGGTTTTTAGTGCCTATAATGTCTTCTTTTTGTGTCTCAAGGACTGTGGTACACATTGTTTTTTTACTATAATTGCTCTATTTAAGTTGTCAGATAGTGATACAGCTATAGAAAATGCCCATCTTTGTTTAAAGTACATTATTCTAATGAAAATAAGTATATGGGATGCACTGGACATTATATATAGACGTATTTGCTCTAAATATTGGTATTTTTACTCATTTTCAGATGCAGTGACTGTGGTGTGTCTTTGTCCCATCGATACTATGAAAAGGATGGAAGACTTTTCTGCAAAAAGCACTACTGGGCACGATTTGGTGGCATGTGTCAGGGATGCTCAGAGCATATCACTAAAGGACTGGTTATGGTATGTATTGTAGGGATAAAAAGCATCTTTCTTCTCCCAGAGGGCTTTTTTTACATGCACTTATTGTTTCTTTGTCATTATGAGTTGTAGCATTTCCTGCACCAACAGTTAAAAAAATGCTTCACTGCAGCAGAGAGCATTTTTTTTAATCAAAGGAATGGGGGGGGGGGGGGGTTGATGGTTGAAGCTGCACTCTGCTTAAATGTAAGTTGGTAAAGTTGGTACCCAAAATACACGAAAGCAGGATGTTTATGCTAATCCAGATAAACTGACATTTTTTTCCTTACAATTGCTGCAAGCAGAACTGCAAAAGCAGGCACATATGTAGAATGTTATGCACACTAATGTTTTAAAAAATATTGCATTTTTATTGGAGGTGACCCAGAAGCATAAAGCCTCAAACCTTTCAGCCGTAGTTCAGAAGACTCATTAGTTCCATGTCAGTGTCAAGTACATGCAGATCTCTTTCAGAATCCATGCATCTATTATCTGCCTTGTGCTATGTCTGTTCAGATACAAAGCACTTCAAATTACATTTTGAGACACTAACAATACATTTTCCCCAAAGCAATCCTAAATATATACAGTACTACAGCTTGATAGAAAATGTGAAAACATTTCTGCAGATACTAATGCAGGGGGTGCTGGTTTGAGGGAAGTAGGAGGAAGAAAAAGAAGAGGATTATGCAAGATATGAAAAATGCATAAAAATAAACTATGCCATTTCAAAACCCTCACCTTTCACCATAGCAGTGAGGGCCCATGGTCCACAGATCACGGAACACTTTTTATTTACCAAGAAACCCATTACCATAGGTTGTGTCAGCTAGTGTCCTCAGATCCTCAAAACATTACCAGGTGTGAAAACCCCTTCTTCAATCAAAACGAGTAATTAACAATAATAAATAATAGCATGTGTCATCCCCTGTTTTAACGACACTTTATGTTTTTCAAACATCTGTTATAAAGAAGATGATTGACCTCAAACACTGATTCATTTGTACTCTGTGCCCAGTCACATTTTTATGCAATTTTGTTTTAATTATTCATATTTATTTTTTATTAGTATAATTGTGCTTCCATATCTCGCCCAGATGCTTGGCTGCCCCTGCTGTACTTTTTGCTTCTTCTTTTTTTCCCCACACATAACAAATGATTTCTAGGGGAGCCAACTAAATTACCTGCATTTGAAAAGGAAACCAGAGTGCCTGGAGGAAACCAATATGATCAATCCATTCATATTTTTGCTTTTTACAGGTAGCAGGAGAGCACAAGTATCACCCAGAATGCTTCTTGTGTTCAAGATGTTCCTCATTTATTGGAGATGGAGAGACGTATGCTCTGGTGGAGAGGTCCAAGTTGTACTGGTAAGACATAAAATATTTTTTTTGTGGGTTAAAGACTGCATACTGGATTGGCTGTATAGACTAGACTACTGCACAAATCTTGATGAAATACACCAAGACAAAAATGTAAAAATGTCTCCTTTGCTTTAAATGAAATTTGCTTATTCTGGACTTCATGCACAGAATTGACTTTATAAAACTCACACTATTCAGGTACTATTATAGATACAGAAATAAAACAAGCAAAATTTACGTACTTTAAAGCTGAAGTATATTGTTGCAACGCATGTAAAGGAGCTGTATAACTGCTAAAATATTAGCAATTCAAATCAACGAGTCATGTGAATTAAACAAGCCAGACTGTTAAGTTCTCCTGAAACCTCTCTGTAGACTGCATTGCAATTATGAAAGACATGGTGGTCTAGGACTTGCTCCAGCTTGATTTTAACGTTGATAAATCAATGACACTAAACTGACCTTCTTTTAGAAGATACCCCATGTTAAACTGACCACCTACATTAAAATCTTTTTGTACAATCTCTACACATGGTCATGTGGATTAACAGCTGCAGAGTGTTGAGGCTTATCTAAACCATGCATGTCACTGGTAATTTCATGTTTCTGATAAATTCATGTTTCTTCTTCTGCTAATATGTGTTTCCCATGTTTGTTACAGTGGACCATGCTACTATCAAATCTCACTGACTCCAGTGATTGATTCTCCAGTCTCTCGATCACCCCACACAGTGACTTTGGTATCTCTTCCTGCATCAGATGGCAGACGCGGGCTGTCTGTTTCCATCACTCCATCGTGTGCTGAGCACTCTCACACTGTGCGAGTCCGTGAGTAAGTACTTCCTCTTTTCTTTGACAGACACATTTCACGATAGACCTCTTTGCGAACTCTCCAAATATTGGCTTTTCAATATGTGCATTTTTTATCTAACATTCAGACATAAAACTGGCTCTTCTGGTAACACATGATACCAACCCAGCAAAGATTACTTAAAAAGATATAATTCTGATTCTTCACCTGGTATTCACCTTTGCAAGCCCTGGTATTACTTTGTAAAAGCAGCATATCATCATTCTGCGGTGCATAGCCAGTGTAGAGAGCAGAGCTCTGGGTGGGATGGCTGAAAAATTTCCTTCACAACAATGCAGAATCAGTCTTTAGGCGCATGAACAGAAAGCTGCAGTGACTGGTTTATATACCAGAAATTTTCACTGACTTCTCATTGTTTCTCCAGGACAGACAGTGTGGTGAAGTCTTCCTTACAGGACACAAAAATGTAATGGAGTTCATCAACCGCCACATTTTCACCCACGGTAACTAATCACTAGGTTTATCCTCTGGACTGGAGAGTTAGGGGTCCTCCTTCCGGAGTTCACATCTCTGCCTTGGTGGCATGAACACGTTCTGTAGCCATTGACTGTCCATAGGCAAGACCCTGTCAGGCTTTAGAAGACTACAGTAATAAAATGCTGTTATTACAGGGGTGGGGTGAAAAAAAACAACGGTCCCAGTCCCCATATCTTATTGCAGGTTTACTTTCCCCATGGGCTTTATTGATTCTCTACTCAATGCAAACCTAAACAAATATATTAGCTACAGATTTACTTCATATAATGTTTCTGTACAATGTTACTTCTTAGGCTTTCATATGTGCATTTGTTAATTTTTGTACTTCTAGTTTAGTTTACTTTTTGGGCCATTAACAAAAATGAAGACACTGTCAGATAGGGCAGAAAGGCATATATTACTAATCAATGATATCAAAGGCCTTTGGTCAGATTAAATAATCTATATTGTGATCTTGCAGTGGGGAATTTAATATACCACCAAGCTTGCAGCAGTTCAGTGAGGCAGAACATGGTTCATTTTCAACAAAACAAAGTTCAGGCTCCTGCCTGGGTACTTTGTTTTAGCACAAGGATGCCAATTAACACAACGTAAAACAAAAACAACAAAACAAATCTTAGCACAGCTGGGACACTAACTACCTGTTTGGTAGTTCCCTCTATCTAGCTAATAATGCATATTACAAAAGTCCTTTTGCATAAACAAAATTTGATAGCTGGCACTGAAGTGTTTGTCTCTTGAGCTCCATTCCCGTCCAGCTTTGGGAAGTCACTGAGCTCTCAACAGTCTGCTGCTGATCGATAGAAAGCACCTTTGCTCTCTAAGTACAGATTAAGACCCAGACATGGACCAAGTGCATAGTATCCCTCCTAACTCCTCCTTTACCAGGACCTATAAAACCCGCTTTTCATAAAAGTCAACTGTCTGAAAGACTACCACACAGCTCCCTGGAGCCAGTAATAGACAAAGTGCCTTAGCCAAACCATGGGACAGTGTCTCTCTCTCTCTCTCTCTCTCTCTCTCTCTCTCTCTCTCTCTCATTGCAGTATATCAAATATCAGTTGTACAAACTTTTATACCCAGGCAGGGGGTTAAAATGTTTCCAAGGAGAATACAGACTGCGATGTAACAAAAGAAATACATGACAATTCACTAACGAAAGAGGATATGGAAATGACACTGCACATTTTACAGCCATTTAACACTAAACTATCATTTGTGACATGGCAATTGAGATATAGCATTTGTTGTTAAAGAACTGAGCATAATAGATCCAAGAAAAGGTCCAGGCATCTTCTCCTAATATTAGAGAGAATCTGGCAGACTCTGAATTTTGTTATATCCATCCAGAGTCGCCAAAGAATCATTGATGTTAAGTTAATGGCATGAATTCTTTCTTAGATCATTATTATGTCAGCTCGAGTTAAAACAGTGTCAGCAGACATTTACATGAGTGTACACAGTGTTAAGGCAATTTAAAGTGCAATGTAAATTTGTATTGCTGTCTGTGTCTCTGTTTCCTGTCCTGGTGACCTCCGTAAACGTTAGGTGAATCCTCTGACTGGAGGCACACAGGGAAATAAAACTCTAATTAAAAATCTAACCTTTCCTGCAAAGTAAAACATATTATTTATGTAGTGATCAGGGCAGAAAGTGTCAGGAAATCTCATCAAAAAAGGTCAATGTCAGATGCCACAAATCTTGGATAAGATTAAGTCCTTTCCTACTGCCATTAAGGAGTTGCACTGGGTTATGATAAATGATTTAAACTATGTGCTCATAATAGTTTAAAAATAACCCCAGGAATTATTTAGTGAACCAATATATGGTATACTAAATCACAAACATTGTAGCTGATGTATTTGACCTTCAGGATTATATGTGTCAGAATTCCTGTGAAGACATACATACAGTATGTGAGTTATTTTTGTCAATTGTAGCTGTCACTGTGGCTGAGTTGTCTGAGAGTTACAGATGACCAAGTTCAGTGATGTTTGATAAGCAGTTTCCTCATTCTTATGTAGTTCTTCTTCTCACTTAGTCATGAGTATGTAGATTTTTATAGACATATGGAAACTGGTGACCAAAAGTCTTTTATCAAGAAATTAAAATAGAAGTGTTTACCTTTTTAGTAATTGTATGGAACTTACAGTAGACAAACAATCTAATGTTATTATTGTTTTGTGAACTCAATTCAATAAAATGTATCTAAAGGTACAAAATGAATTGACTGTGTGCAAAGCTCAGTCATCTTTGGTATCCAATTAGATTTTAGGTTATAGTATTCAAATTGTGAAAAAAAAAAAGATAAAAATGAATTGGTTTCCAGGAATCACTTTCCGTCAAGTCACGTTAACGTTAATTAAATAATCCTAAATTTGTTTCACTGAATTGTAGCTTTCTAGTATGCCTCAACTGTGTTCTCCTCTCCTGAAGAATCTTTTTTTTCCAGAAGTCTTGTGACAAATGTGGTTGGTCCAATCATCCTCCAACTTTGGCTTTTAAGGGTCGGACACATGCAGCATTTAGAAAGAGCAAGTTAGTAGTAGAATTTAGAAAATGCCTGGTACCGGCCCGTGTGAAGGCGATTTACAGCAGGCTCTGCTTAAACTACTTCTTCCTAGCTTTCTTCTGAGTTCATCTCATCAGCTCCACAGTCAGCTAACTAGGCAAAAAGGAGCATAGTGGTGTTTATTGCCTTTTAACAACAACATTTTACACTCTGTTGTGTACATTTTTACTCCCTGATTTTGGATATAATATTTTAGGTATACTATAGTATTAAGATGAAGCAGGGAAGTTAATCATTTTCTGTCTGAATGATCAGCATATACAATTAGATTCCATAAAGGGTGTGCATAATAAGGCTGGCTTGAGGAATCACAGGCTCAATATTAAGTATTTCCAAAACACCCATTTAACAATGACCAGGAAATTATGCACAGGGGGGCTCTGGTGTATTTAAGCAGTGATAGAATGAAAAACAAAATTCCTTGGCAGGGCCCTACTTGCACCTTTAATTGTGTGGTGTGGACTTCATAATACTTGGTGGAAAGCTTTAGAAGCTAAGGGCTGTGTAATTATTATTATTATTAATATTATTAATATTATTAATAAACAGGATTTATATAGCGCCAACATATTACACAGCGCTGTACATTAAATAGGGATTGTAAATGACAGACTAATACAGACAGTGATACAGGAGGAGAGGACCCTGCCCCGAAGAGCTTACAATCTAGTAGGTGGGGGAATGTAATAGCGAAGTCCCTGTCCCTAATGGGGAAGTGTCTTCTCTCTATATTACCAAGGAATCGTTTTAAGTTGCAAATGTTCTGAATGAAATTTCCACTCTCTAGCTTGAAACTTGGATACATACAATACTTTACATTTTTAACCGAGTTCATAAACAAATGTAAAAATCTATGGAATGTGACCCACCAATCAGGTAATTGGGTAGCATTTTTATTGCCCAGAATCTGTCGTGTTCTGTATGTTATTCTCAAATAACCGGTATCTTGATCAAATTATCAATTGTACACAAGATTTAATGAAACAATGATAACATGGAGCTGATGTGGCTAGTCAGATGGATGAGGTAATTAATGAAGGAATTCTGGTAAGGCTCAACAATGAGCAATGGATTAGGTATTCTTGTTCATGTCAAACTGAAAATGTTTCCAGATCATTAAGCTGGCTCCATAAAATGCTTGGCCAATCTTTTGCAAGTCAGAAGAAAATCTATTTCAAATGATCATTATAAAATATATTTTTGCACTGTTGTTATACATTTGGATTGCTTTTGCATTAGACAGATTAATTACGTAAATGTTTTTTAGGAACACTGAAGACATTGTTTAGAGTTGCATGTTTTAGTACTTTTTTTTTGTGCACAAAGTTGCATACAAAAATGTTTTTAAAGACAAACTCAGTGAACACATAATCCCTGAAGTAAAGTAACCTGCATGTAGTGGTATGCATTACACAAACCTCTGTTGTCCGGATCAAGGGTTTTTTTTCCCTAAAACTTGAGGTGCATACACTCCATGAAAATTGCAATGCATATTGCAGATGTCCAGGGTTAGTTTAGAGTTAAATAAGTGTGCTAGCACACCTCCGCTTTAAAGGACCAAGGAGGTGTCCCTTATTTTGATAAGTAGCACCAGAATCTTTGCATACATCTCTTTCATACTAGGCATCTGCAATATGAAGAAAAACAGCTAACATCAAATCAAACATTAACTGTTTATAAACAGCTTGGGGTACAAGCAGCTCCAATTGAAATCAAATGCTGCTGCACCTGCACTAAATTTTGAATGATCTCAGAAGCGTGTCATTTCGATGTCAAAAGTCTGCTGATCCTGCCCATGTGTAGAATAAATGTGATTATCACAATCACCACAAACATACATGTTTTGTTTATTATAAACATCATTTTATATATATTTTCTAACACTTGTATGAACAATGTTTTGTATTTTTCAGGGTAGACAATGACTGTCTTAGTCCTGATATTCAAGGCTCAATTCATGTTGGGGACCGCATATTGGAGATTAATGGCACCCCCATTCGCAGTGTTCCACTTGATGAGGTTTGCTCTTATCTTTTACTTTTGTTTAGTCACATCTAGCTCACTTTTAGGTTAGCTGGTGACTTTCTGTTTTTTTTCTTTTCCCCAGATTGATGTTTTGATACAGGAGACCAGTCGTCTCTTACAACTAACAATTGAACATGACCCTCATGAGAACAGTACCATATCCACCCCATGTCTGGACCCTGTAGTCAGACGTCAGAGACCAGTCACGTAAGGCACACTTTCCTATGTCACAAACGTCATCATTTTGATGGAATATTTAAAAAAGAAAGCACTGTAAAATAATATTTTTTCATCAGTTGAGGCAATCATAAAGTCTTTCACCTTTGGGTTACATTTTTTTTTTTTGCCAGTGTTAAATCATTTCCGTAGGAAATAGAATAGCCTAAAGGTGAAAGACTTCCTAAGTTTCTAACATTTTTTACAGCGAGTGCATCATAATATTTGTATTATTTTCTGTAGGCAAATAATAAAACAAATCAAATAATTCTTGAGGTATCTATAAAAACCTATTATCAGAGTCCATACATAATTTTAGCAGTCCTATGTTATCATACAGGGACTCAAGTATAGCCTCATATACCATACTGCAGGGACTGATTTTTTTCAGTTTCCCATAATTATATGATACCTCTTCTTCTATGTGAAAAACTTACCAAACATCAGTAGTGTAATTCCTTTACACTGCTGTGTTTTCAGAAGGCAAAGAATAGACTGTAATACTGCCTGATTGACTAGAGGCTTTCCCATTGCTCATTCTCATATACTTCATCAGCTTACTGTATATCAGATTCCTTGCTATGATACTCAGTTAACTTAGGACCATTTAACACTATTATTCACTTTCTGTAACATATGCAAAGAGATACATTATAGTATCTAAAAAAGGATTTTATTAAGAACACTCCTAATACCACTTTCAGTACTCCTGCATCATGACAAATACAAAACTTTGCTCTGATGTAGTTTGATAGTTTTGAATGGTTTATCTGCCTGTAGCTAATATTATTTTTGTGGAGTTTGACAGTGTAGTAAGTATGACTACGTACACACGTCAGATGATTCTCGTCTGATACTAGCCCTGAAGAGATAATCAGATGAGAATCATCTGACGTGTGTACAGTGCTCGTCCAATGCCGTTAATGGATCCGTCCTGGCAGATCCATGAACCACTGCAATACAAGTTAAGGGGAGGTGTGCCGCTCGCTCGTTTTCCCCTCTCCTCTCTCCCTCTCTCCACAGAGCAGAACCGGGCTGTATGTACAGCGCTTGTTCATGCATCTTTCATCGTGAAAGATCCTTTCCAATGACAAAAGTCTAACGTGTGTACGTAGCCTAACATATTCAGTTTACACAACAAACACATTTTCTTAAACACAATAGGTTAAACTTGTCCTGTTATAAGTGTAGTGCTTCTATACCTTTAAAATATTGTTGCTGGGCTTATAAGGAATAGGAGTAAAAGCAGCGACAATAAAGCCAGCCTACTCAGTGTAAAAAAACACCAAATTTTATTTTACCTGTTTTAATTTACAGATAGGAAAGTTAGATTCATCTGGTTTAGGGAAGTTGATACTTACAGGATAAACAAGTACATTTTGAACACTTTAAGATGAATCTAAGATTTGTACAGCAGTCCGCCAATGTTAGTCATCAATCCACCACATATTGATGAACAGCCAGGAATGACTGCTGTTTACTCCTATGGAGTGGGGTGCCGCTGCCTTGTCCTGTCCCTCACCTAGCCATAGAACAGAATGACACAGCGCTTGTTCATTCATCTATCACTGGAAACAATCACACAAAAGATTAATCGGCTATCCTTTATTCTCTTCCAGTTTTATAGCTAGTCAGACCATTTCATAATTGTGCAAGAAATTTGTAGTGACCCTAAGATAATCGTGCTGGTCATCGTGAGTGGTTAACACTCTGTAATGGTTAACAACAAACATGCCCCTTTGCACATTCAGCTAGATTGTTTTAAACTTGGCAATGGTCTGATAAGTTGGCCACATACATTAAAGCGGGACTAAACCCATCAATACTCCCACAGGAAATCACTCAGTCCCAGCACCCGCAAGGGAAGCCAGGATTGTATTATTTGGGGTTGTAGAGCTTGTAGATAACCTGTGAAATATTTAGTAAGGATGAGAAAAAAGACTTGTTGTCAAACTCAGTTTTTATCCAATTCCCTAATGTGGCAGGCATCATGTTTTGTTTGACGTAAAGGCTGCTGGGTGTCCAAGCAGTACATCCACACCTCTGCAGCTGACTTGATATTTGTAGCTCTGCAAAACACCCAGTTTTAAGACTTTTAAGGTTATAGAGGAGTTGTGTGCAGAAATAAAGAATAACATAATTATTAATATTACTGCTATGACTGCTCCAGACCATTGGGCACCATAGTCTGATGAGCAAACCTGGGCAAATACCCAACTAGTACGTTACATTCAAGCCTATTTGTGAAAAAAATTAACAAACTGCAGTTACGGAATGCTATTATTTTATTAAAAAATAAAATTAATTTTATTTTACTTTCAATATTTGGTAAATGTTTTTAAATGACTTTATACTTTCCGCCAAATTATTAAAATATTTTGTATTGGAGCTTATAATTGATTGCAATAATAGGGTATACAACAGTCCAAACCTTCTAGTGTTAGCTTGACTCATGACATCTGTTATAGATCATTTAAAAACAAGAATATAGCAAGATTTGATTTTGTTTCTTGACATTATTCCTTGTTCCCAATTAAATAAATCCAATAGGAAATGATGAAATGATACCTGTAGATACATTATGGAGCCTAAACTATTGTTGAATTACAAAATATTAAAATTAACAAAACCACATTTAGTGAATATTGTTACCGAATTCCCAGTTACTAGAATAAACAGTGCATGAAAAAGTGTTCATCCTTGTGAAAATAGATAAGACAATGTAATTTTTTTGTACAGCTGGACATGAAACCTCATGCTTTTTATCTTTTTTCCTATAAAGGCGCAGCTGCAGTATAGACAGATCACCTGGATCTAGTTGTGTGGGCTCCCCATCATGTTCACGAAGAGATATGTGCCGCTCTGAATCTGTACGTGGTGTAGCAGGTGCACATCGCATTTTCAGGCCCTCAGACCTCATTCCTGGAGAGGTCCTGGGAAGAGGCTGCTTTGGTCAGGCAATCAAAGTGAGTGTCCAAGCCTCATGTTTTATTCTTATGTCATATAAAGTTTTGTAACATTTAAAGAAATCTTAGCCAATAAGATCTCAAATGAGTAATCCAAAATGTACCATAGTTCGATGCATTTTGTACGAAGGACTGCCTCAAAAGTGTGGGACAGTACACAAAACATTGCAAAAGAACCACAATGAACTTTCACATGCCAAGTAACAAAATGCGTCGAGTGATGGTATACTTGGGATTACTAATGGACATTGGTGTTAAATGACATTTACAATATCCATAACTAAATTGATGTTTGGCAGGTTTTGCCTTGATCCGTCAATACTTGGGCATCAGTGCCCTTTCATATGATTTTATAGTGTGTGGTTTAACTACACCTAAAAAATGTATTGTCTGTATTCATATTGATTATATTGGTAAGTAGAATGTTATATTTTACTTAACGAGAAGTTGATGCTGGAACAGACTTCTAACAGAGACAGAGTTAGTCAGGGTGAATTTATGCATGGAACAAACAGATCTATACTCAGACATAAAAAAAGGTTTTGTTCTGTTTCTGTGTTTTAAATGAGCTTGTTGGACATCCCATTCTCTAACTATGAGCATAATTAAAGAGTTGTGCCCTTACCCCCTCCCCCCTTTGTCACTGTAACAGCCTCCAGTCTTCTGGAAACATTTCAAAAGTGTGTCTGTGGGAATTTGTGAAAATCAGCATATGTGATGTTCAGTACTGTTGTTGAACGTCTGGCTCTCAGATTAAAGTTCCAATTAAGAGACGAATTGGGCACAAACTTCACATCCTCATACACGCTAGCACTATGTCATTTGATACTTTTCCAACATGAAATAATGACTTAATCATTACTGAGAACTAATTTTTCGTTTTCTAATTCGGATAAAATTCATACTAAATCTAAAAATCTTTGCTAAAACGTATGTATGTTTGAAGAACAACACATTTATATAGTATATTTAAGATTTGATAACAAGCACCGGCCATTTACTCTTTTGCCAGGTTACTCATCGTCAGACTGGTGAGGTTATGGTGATGAAAGAGTTGATTCGATTTGATGAAGAAACCCAAAGAACCTTTGTAAAAGAGGTGAGTGCTCTCTCAGTACACAAAGAACAAGATCACTACTTCGGCTACGTACACATGTTAGATGATTCTCGTCCAATAATCACCTCAGGGTCTGCTATCAACAAGAATCAGGCATGTGTACAGCGCTCGTCATTCATGGATCTATTCTGGCGGATCCATGAACGATCGTAATGGAAATTAAGGGGAGAGAGCACAGCGGGGTGACGCTCCGTCGTCCTTCCTCCTCCTTTCTCCATAGAGCTGAACGAGGCTGTATGTACAGAGCTCGTTCAGTCTTTAGTTGTTGGAAAGGATCATGAAAGATCCTTTTCAATGTCAGTCAATGAATGTGTGTATGCAGCCTTACTTTTCTTCCCAAGGCTGCCTTTTATTATCTAGTTGTTCTAAAGGGGCGCTTGAAGTGTGTTTTTAAAAATTATTCTTGTCATCCATAGATAAGATGACTGGGAGATTTGGAGTATTCATAAGTATTATCATGATAGTATATGGTTAATGTACTAAAGGACACACAAACGTAACAAAAAGAATGTTCACAAATCAAATATGCAAGTATACTAGCATCTGGATAAATGTTTTTGTATCCTATATATGTAGGTGAAGGTAATGCGCTGCCTGGAACACCCAAATGTACTAAAGTTTATCGGTGTACTTTATAAAGACAAGAGATTGAACTTCATTACAGAGTATATCCCTGGAGGCACCCTGAGAAGAGTGATAAAGAGCATGGTAGGCATTGTGCATTGTTTTGTATTTTTTTTTTATTGCTGTGAAATACTAAAACAAATAGAGAAATATACACTATGAGAAATAGAGAAATAGAGAAACTATACACTATACACTATAGTATTAAAATACTACCTCAAAAAGCAATTTTTAAAGACAGAAATAAATATCAACTAATCGTATCTTAATTGGCTTAAAATCCATATTCAACCAGAAGTTGGTTTGTTCTTTGCTAGAGTGGGGAGAGTTTGAACAGGTTCTATTTATCAAGGTCACAGGCATTGACATTATTGTATGTGCTTATTTACAAAGAATGAGACTTATCCATCACATATCTTTACAGTTTGTTTATCGCCACAGAATTTATACATCAAAATACAATTTGTTTCCCATACAAGTCACCCCCAAGCATCAGTATCTTACATATGTAAACCGCATGGGGATCATATTAATGTAGAAGTGGAGCTGTTGTGGTTTGAGATTCCAGCCATACAGACCACATCTGGTAAAACTTACCTAGGCATCCCCAGTTCAGGTTGGCTGCCTAATGTAAAGGCAGTACTGAATTCATGAATGAATTCTAAAACAATGGTGTATGAGCTTTGTTTTTTTCAATGTAACTCATTGGAAAAACATATATATGTTCTCAGGGCAGTAGAATAACCATAAGGTTCCACCACTCCAAAAAGCTGGTGAGATAATAAAAGTATAAACGTAGAGATAGTAAAAGTATAAAAGTTGGATTCAAAATAAACTTAATAATTTCCAAATAGTATCTCTTACCAGTAAGTTACCTTAATATTTGAACATATATTTGCAGGATGCTCAGTATCCCTGGAACCAAAGGGTCATCTTCGCCAGAGATATAGCTGCTGGAATGGTAAGTCTTTAATATGTGTTTCACATGAATTCATTTTATTTTAAGGACCCTTTTATGTGTCTAGTTACTCATACCCTTACATACATAGTCCCTATTTTACAGAACCAATTTTCCTCTCAAAGAGCAACTATACCTGTTTTTCAGACCTACCTCCATTCTATGAATATAATCCATCGGGACTTGAATTCCCACAACTGCCTTGTGCGAGAGGTAAGAAATATATATTGTGAGCTTGCTATAGGTGATTGATCGTAGCAACGGGCTTGCAGCAGTTCAAATGAGGAAGCACACAGTAATTTTTTTTAATAAACAAATATTGGGTACTTTATTTAGGCACAAGGATGCCAGTAAACACAATGTGAACAACAAAAAAATATACCAGAACAAATCTTAGCCTGGCTGAGCCACTAACTACCTCTTTGGAAGATTCTCTCTTGACTAAAAAATGTACAACACAAAGTCCTTTTCATAAAGAAAGCATATGATAGCTTACTGTTACATGTTTTCCTCTTGAGCTTTTTTCCCCTTAAGTATTGGGAAGCCACTTAGCTCTCAGCAGTCTGCTGCTGATCCTCTTAAATGAAGCACTCATGTTTTTTAGCTCAAGGTGAAGACCCGGACATGGACCGGGTGACCAAGGACCCTTTCCCATTCTTCCCTTTAAAACCAGCTTTATCACATTTAATAAACAAAATGGCTTAGCCTGGGGTCTATGTACACCCCATCTAAGATCTTTCCAGCCCAGCCATGGGACACTATGCAACAATATATAGCGAGAGAGAGAAAACTAACACAGCACTTGTAAGAAAAAGCAGCACAACATCAAGTGTTAAATCCGTTTGAAACTAAATCTATAAAGCTTTCTTCCTTCAGAGCCACCTTATTAGAACTTTAATGTAATAGCCCCACTAACCTAGGAAGGCTTTGGAGGCAGGAAATGTTAGGATTTCCAGATAACCTTGAAGTGCATGTGTTGGTAAAATCTAACAAATAAAAAACATTTTGCACAACTCTCCTTTTTATTCTCTTGTTTATCCTTTTCCTCTTTGTTTAAAGTGCAGCAGTATGTTCAGAAGCTGGCAGCATTTCTGAAAGGATCAATATATAGTTAACTACATCGCTAGATCTAAAGGAGGTTTTACATGGTTTACTATATTTACATGCTTTACCTAATTTTTACTTGGCATTAACACTGAATTGAATTGCTGTTTTTTTTAAATGAGTGCAGTTCCAATACAATGGAAAAAACCTTTGTGATTTACAATAGACTTTTATTAGGCAGCAATATAATCAGCATGACCCTCCTATAATTTATTAATGTGGCTTGCCTCTAAATTGGATAAATTCCAAATTCAATGAGATATCACCCTCCTGCATTCCGAATAGGATAGAAGCAAATCTTTTTATTTAGAATAAAATAAGTATTTAAAAAGTTATCAGCCACAAATATGTTGTTCATGTTATAGCTATACCCAGCAAAGTAAATAAAATACATCCTAATGAGACTTGTATGTAGTATTAAAAATTTGCTCTTTGGCATTCAGGACGGCAGTCTGGTAGTGGCAGATTTTGGGCTGGCTCGATTAGTAACAGATGAAGCTCGGGACTTGGGAAAAGACAGAAGAAAACGGTACACTGTGGTAGGGAATCCTTATTGGATGGCACCAGAAATGATAAATGGTGAGTATAATTTAAATGTAATTTTAGGTGTAAAATCAGCTAATAGAGAAAAGACACAAAGAGGAAGGTATCTTTTTGGATTTTCAGGAATACACGTTGCTCTGCATATCACAAGTTTAGTGTTAAATTCATATACTATTTTTATAAATTACTGAGTAACCAACTGTTGTTGAACCATTTTTTATATGTTTAGGAAGGAATATGTCTACCTAATATGCTCTCATTCACCCATATTTCAAACGTTTATAGAAGAGTCCGTTGCCTAGCATTCTAAATTTAAACCCTAGCTGAATTATTTATTAGGCAAAGCAATTTAAGAGAAGTCACCACATTTCACTTATCTGAGTAGTCAACTGAACTCGGATTTATGTGAGTTATTGTGATTTCCTAAAGCTTTTTATTCACCTAGGTCATTTTATAGCTAGTAATAACATTCTGCAGTGAAAGCAACTTTTCTTCCTCCGGTTATGTCTCATGGAAATCAACATCTGACTTGCCTTGAGTGATTTAGGCTGGGTGCAATATTTGTCATTGGAAAGGATCTTTCACGATCCTTTGCAACGACAAAAGACTGCACAATGCATGAACAAGCACTGTACATACAGCACCATTCTGCTCTATGAAGAGGGGAGGGGGAAAACGACAGAGCTGCACCCCGCCCAGACAAAGCACTAGCGCTGTACACACGCCAGATTCTTGTCCAATATTAGCCCTGTGGCGATTATCGGACGATAATCATCTGACGTGTGTACGTAGCTTAAGTCATGGCGTGTGTGCAAAGCAAATGCTGTGTGCTTTCAGGTGCATTTCATATCAGTGTCTGATATCATTCTGACCTGAATCATGCTGCCTTTGCATTCCTATTGATTTAAATAGGGAAAAAAAGTATTTCTTATGCCAGCATAACACTTGCTACAACAAAAAATGTAATTTGGATAAAAAGTGAAAGATCTTTGTTTACATTACTATAAACAAAAATCTAGTTAAATGTGACCACTACTAGCATTACTGCAATAATTTATATAATTGTAACATTCAATTCAGGTTAGTTTTTGGTAGCTACTGGAATCTGGTAGTGAAACTGTTGTAGTTCCAGCTAAGTTTACTTGAAATGTTTTAAAATGTGAATCTTCATGGAAGAGCCAAGGTGCAGAAATGTCAATGCCAAAAATGAAATGTAAAGATTTAATCAAAAAGAATGTGACTGTTACCATTTGGCCATCAGAAGTCTGACAACAGAAATTTCTTTGTGTGATGTTGGGTAAATTTTTCTTCTATGATAAAATAGGATGTTAAGGATTTCCATTATTATATTTCTTCTTAACTTCACCCTAATCTAAAATAGAAAGTTTAGCTTTATATATATGGTCCTAGATTTTATCAATAACATTCCTTAGATTGTAATAGAATTTAGATCATTGTTGGAAAATATTTGATTCTAGAACCCGTTAGAAGGAACTGAAATTCATGTGATAAGACTGGGGTCCTTTTCATGACATTTACCTATTTGCTCAATACCTTATATTGGCTTTATGTGCATTACCAAAGTGCTTTTTCTTTTTACAGGGAGAAGCTATGATGAGTCAGTGGACGTTTTCTCCTTTGGAATTATGCTGTGTGAGGTACTAATACAGCTACTGCATTTCCAATTTCTGGCCATTTGTCTTTTCTCTGCACATAATTTACAGTCATTCCATATGAATTTTTATATTCTACCTCCCATAACCTCCTGAGATGACCAAGTCTTATGTTTTTGTTTTCTCTCCTTTAGATAATTGGTCGTGTTAGTGCAGACCCTGACTATCTCCCACGCACCCTAGATTTTGGGCTGAATGTGCGTGCCTTCTTGGACCGATTTTGCCCCCCAAATTGTCCACCAGGTTTCTTTCCTAGTGCAGTGTTATGTTGTGACTTGGACCCTGAGAAAAGGTAAATTACCAGCAGTGTCTTGCTGCATTGTGTGTACTTTCTTATGTAGATGTACCCTTAATTGGATAACTAAAGCTTTAGTTAGTTTCGTTTTTACATTGGCATGGAAATCAGCATAATATCCATTTTCTACAATAATGGCGCATGTTGATTATATCAGGTAAGGTTCTATTTAGGATCAGTGTAGGCCACTGATATTAAGTCAGCCCATTTTGTTGAATGGGATGCCAATGCATCACTAAATAAACATTTTTTTGCAATGTAGTAGACAACAAAACTGTAGTGCTTTATCTTGCAGGTGCATACACATAAAAATGTCACCACAATTCACCTATGTTATTGCAGACATCTTCCATGTTACATCTTTTTGGATGTAACCACTGAATATAGCTGAGGATCAGAAATGAGAGCAGGCAATATGTCTAATAATTGTAATCTATTAACTAGCTGTAAGTTTAAGGCAAGTGACAAATAACCGATAAGTACCAATTTAAAGATCAAGTCATAACTAGATAACAGGAAATTAGAATTTGAAACCAAGTGACTAGTCAAATTGTAATGAAGGTAAGAAATCAGGAACACATACCTGAAAATAAGCTGTATATCATAATCGGGTATTACACACAGGAAAGCTATGCAGAATGCTAAAAAGGAGTAACAGACAATGGCTTTTATGTGGACAGAGCCTGGTCCAGTATCATCAGGTGATTGCTGCAACATGGCCACTTCTTAATCTGTATAACATTACCTTCTACATTGTGTGGGCACATATCTAGGAAATCTAAATTAGAGTGCTTTTAGCTTCCTTTCAAATAGGCCAATCATTGCTAATCCCTCTTCCAGTTCTGGATGCTGGGTCATGGTTGCTATCTGCCCCCTGAGTTATTGGCACTGTTCCCTGTAATTTTCTGCAGACAGCCTTTAGTGGCTGGACCTCCTGGAACTTTCTACCCAGGCTATATGTATAAGGTATTTGGTGCAGATGAAATGTGTTTTTTATCTTTTATGAATATTAGGGAATAAATTAAATTTAAAGTTTTTGTTCCCAGTCTATCTTTAACTTGGTAAACTGCTGTATATTTTTATGGTTTGTAGCGGGCATGACTAGTGGTTTTTGACATTTTCACAACTTACTCTTTTGCAGGCCCAGTTTTTCACAGCTTCAACTATGGCTGGACTCACTGCTCAGGCACTTGACTCTGCAGCTCCCTATTAGCTCACATCTTGAGCAGCTTGAGAGAGGCTTCTGGGAGACATATCGTAGAGGAGAAAGTACCCTGCACTCCCATCCTGAAATCACAGAATAACATACCTGGCAAAGAGGAAGATGCCCTAATACAAACACCCCAGTGTTGTGTTTAGGAGGAGCTGGTTTTGCTTACTTCGAGAAGGGAGAATATATATTTTCAGCTAGATTAAATGAAGGGGACCTGCTGTGTCCAAGCTTACTGGTACTGCTTGTGAGCAATGAAGGGATTCCAAAGATACATTGTTGCAGTTCCATTGGGTGCCTAAAAGTTTAAATAGTTTGCAATGGTCCTTGGACTGTCATTGTTAAAGGTGAACAAGGCTTTTCATGTGCCACTCACTATTAAAGAGCCAGTACAGGTTTTGTGGTTTTAAAGGCGTCATTTCATCACATCCACCCTGCATGACGCCCCCTTTTTTTTTTCAAACTTCCTGTTTAAAGGAGCATTCTGCACCTTGTGTAAATACCTGTATGTATATTAAGACTGTGCATACTTTCCTGTACATACCCTCCTAACGTTTGTGACTTGGGCTTGGTATCCATTATCACCTGTTCATGTTGCCAAGAAGGGCTTACAGGTTTTTCTCTGTCTGTCCAAAGCATTTTGAGCCTGGGGATTTTTTCTTAACAGGACCATAATGCACACGGGTAAGCAAGCAGTGAAAAAATTGTGATGTAGGCCAGCTGTCTTACACAGAATAATGTGTTTTTTTTCTTGTTATTTGTCTACACATTTAGCACTTATAGATGGGTTAGAAGCTTTTTAAAACCACCAGCATATAAATATTTGCAAATGTTTACCATTGACTCTCTAACTCTCAAACCAGTGAGTTTCTACTTGCAGCACGTCCGTATACCCCAGCAGATAACCGTACTTAGGTGTCAGCCTTTTTCTATTTATTTTCATAAATAGAAAAAAACAGTTGTCCTTCTGACATGAGAGTATAGATAACAATGGGCTGTCTACCTAAAGGCCAGTATGTATGTAGAAGTTATGTAATAGATGTATAGCTTGGGGATGCATTAGCAAGTACAGTAGCTAAGCTGAAAAGAAACTGAGACTACTTAAGGCTTCCTCCAGTGCTCTCTTCTACAAGCTTGCTGTGTTTTATAAGTGCACTTCATGTTTCCACATTTTACATACAGCATCCATAAGTCTTTGTTTTCTTCTGTGCAGCAGTTTTGCACATTTAAATAGTCCACAGTTTTGCCTTATATTAATAATATGTATGTGAAAAGAATTCCATAAGGAATACATACAACTTCAATATTTGTCTTTTTTAATTTTAAGGTTCTAGATCCTGAAATGCCCATACATTGGAATAATGAATGTAGGTTTGCAGAATCATGGATTTTGCAGGCCATGCCTTTCCTGTACACTGGAGGGTATTTTTTTCTGACTTTCTTTTAAACAATTGTTCATTACTTTAGTTCATCAGATTTGCACAAATATCCGACTCTAATGGAAATTTGACAATCGCAGGTGATAGCCATTTTGTTTCATATCTGAAACAACCTCAATACAATCAATAAAATACCATATCCAAATATGAAAGCAGCACAAAAAAACTATTATACTCATAAAATTTTAACCCATTTAGTTCCTAAAAACAGATACTTGTCCATCTGGTTCAAAATATTCACTGAACATAAGTCCAACTCCTGAATTTTACAATGTAGTTGCCATTCATTCACAGTGGAACAAGCAGTTCTTTTTTCGCTTTTAGGCTTCATTAGGTACGGAAGACATTATTAGTTGCAGCGAATGCTGCGTTGCTGTTAAAAGATGCTAGTAAATTGATAGTCTGTGTTCAATAAATCACACCATAGGTCATAGTAACAAACTGCCTTACTTATTAGCCATGTGTGACTGGTAAACTCTGCAGAACCAAAACGAATCTATTATATATTATCTTGTAATAAACATTGAATCTAAAATTTATAGATACAATTCCCAAAGTTTCCATATTCAACCATAAACTGTACCTATACCCAAATCAAACTAAAGTCCACTTACTAAAAAAGCTACTGAATTGTAAGCTTTTTTATTAATAGATATTTTTCTGCCCCTCAACCTTTTTTTTATATTGAGTAGCCCATTTTACAGTCTCGGCATGATTCTGTGCCAGGACAATTACATCATCATCATCATCCGGCCAGTGAAGAAGGTCAAAGACTCCGAACCCAGAAGGAGATTTTAACATGTAAATGCTAGCAACAGGGAAGCACAGACATTAGAGCCCTGGAAAGGTAAGCCTGCCATAATGTGTAAATATGCTGTGCATACTAGCACATTGTAACAAAAAGCTTCTGGGGGACCAAAATTGATAACTACTATACAAGCCTAATTTGAACAATGCTTCTAGAAATTATATTGGCGTTAAATTCTGTAGGTATTTATGATTTTACAAAATTGGAATTGAAATTTAAAATAATTTCTAAAGTCATGTTACCAACAGTTAGTTGGTTTTGTGAGCTCTGAAACCTAAATAGCTGAGTTCACAGAGAAAACAAGTATTTCTGCTGTGTGTTACCCATTTTCCATCCCAACAAGACTGTTACCATGGAATTTTGCATTAGTTTTTGGGATACGCCTTACTTTAGGATATCTTTTACTGAATTTGAATTTGGTATTGGAACCCAGCCAAACTTGAATTCTAAGTTTCTGTCTTAAAAGAAAACACAAAGCATGCAGTATTTACCTCTGCAGCCAAGCATTGGCTCTGACTGCATACAAGCTACGCCTCTGATATGATTGTGTCCTGTCATCAGATGCTGGGGAGGCATTCAAATATGGAAAAGCAATGTACCATCTGTGCATGGAACATGTGTCCACATTTTCTCAAAAACAAATGTCATAAAATGTTACTAGCAGCTCTTTACATAATGTAGTTTGTAATTCTGGTACCACAGACATGTACTTCACACTATGGAATACTCTATCAAATTATAAAGACCGACCAAACTTGTAAATGGCAATGAGGGCCTTTCCCACAATTACCATGAGGTACATGGCATAGCATTTCAATAGGGTCCCTCCACATTTAAATAAAATATGCAACCAAACTAACAGAACTTTTACACTTCTAATATTTTTGCCTGAAAGTATATAGGTGTACTGGAAGTTTATAGTAAGCAGATCCGGCCTTAATCTGCTGCATTTGACAGCAAGGCTTTGCAATGAACTGACTTTCATTGGATTAAGTTCTAGATAACTCTCCTTTTCATAGGAATATATAAATAATGCACCCCTTCAAGTTCAGTTTACTGCTGAAGTGTCACAGGAATGCTGATGGTGGATCAAGATTTTTCATGTAATGACTCTATTAATCCCAGTCCACCGGGAAAAAAGTCCAACATTTACCTAATGGAGTAGACCTGGAAACCCGAAGTTTATAATTGTACAATGATGATTAGTTAGTTATGAGACCGAAGTGTTAGTGTTGCTGGATTAAATAGCTGTAAAAATCTTAATGCAACTGTGCTTCTGTCTAAGATTTCCCAGCCTTTATAGTCAATTCCATGCAGACAATACAGTAATACTGTAATAACAGATGACCACTGTTAACACTTGTTATTAATTCTAGTTCTGGTTTATATGTCATAGTGGAGTGTAGGTAAAGTTTGCTTCTAACACACACTATTTATCTTTTGCCTCTGGCTACTAACACCGTTGAGATGTCACTGGATTTTACTAACTAGGGTTTCTAATATTTGTATTAGTTTTAAACTTTTTATGCTTTCAGGATGATATGTCAGAAGGGTACAGCCTTTGGTAGGATGATATAGACATTCAAGGATAAAAGATCTACAGATAGCTGAGCTCTGGATACACTCCACTAAGGAGTATGTATAGAAAGGAATCAGAAATCTCATAAGCAAGGAGATTACAAAACAATCATTAACTTCTGCCGTGTCAAAGTGAGACCTCATGGAAATTTTGATGTGCTTTGTTTTTTAAATCAGCCTGACCTTGTAGTTAACCAAGACTCTGCACATAATAAATTACTGTTCTTTCACATATGTATGTTGTTTAAATAGTTGTTCCTAATAGTTGTTTAAAATCACATCCTGGAGGTGGTATAATTTACTTATCTCCTTTCTTTCTTAGACAAACTATGATTTATATGCCAACCACTAACTATTCTTGTCTGGGATGCTGAAAGAACTCAAATGCCTATCTAGATCGCTAGTAGTAGATACAGTAGATTAGTAGATACATGAAATTGTTGGTAAATTATATATGTGCTCTTATATACAGCATCATCTTGCAGATACATATTGCTTTTGTGGGTAAATCTGAAACTAATCTTTAGAGAAGCAGCATGGATTTTTAGTACTTAGATGAGCATTATTTGTGAATACACAGTAACAGCGCATAGAGGCATCATGGATTGCTCACATTAGAAAACAAATGGCATTCTTATTCAGCTCCACCAAAAAACGGAAAACTGTTACAGTGCCCATTCAAATACCATTGCATAGCCTGACAGCACTTTATGAGATGACCACAACTTTCTTCTTACTTCCCAGGTCTTCACTTTTTTCCATTTGTGTTGTGAGTTTAATGCAGCAATGGTTTTAAGGGAATTGTGACCCTCTTGGCTTTCATATAGAGGTATAAAAAACGTGTATTACATAAGAGGATATAAATTACTTTTCTTCTTTTATTATATTTTGCAACACTGAAAATCCTGTATAAAGGTCCCTTCAAAGTTTATGATGAAAGATTCTGATTTACTATGTGCAGACAAGAGGTGATATTCTGAGCCCCAGAATACTCAACATGATAAAATACCACAAATAAATGTAAAACATTATTATTGCATTATCCGTGTTTGTTATTTCTACTGAAACATTTTCTACTGTTACGTCTACTGAAACAAATTGCTGCTTAATTTTGTGCAGGTGGCAGGCGATGTTTCACACACATTTGTCAATCGCTTTACAAGGCAATCACAATTTTAAATAGCAGCGCTTGGAAATGATTATAGGTCTAGGCTAATGATTGGATGTAAAGATTTTGCACATTATTTATTTGGTACTGTATGTCATTGATCTTGAAAAACACACTCTGCTTGTTACTTTTTTGTTACACTTTGCTTCAAAACAATCTGAATACATGAAGTTGTCTCAAAAGCTGTTAGTGGTCTGTGTTTTTATTTCTTCAAGACTCATACCATAAGGAATAGCAAAGGGGCAGGAATGACGACAGCAGCTGTTTAGCTTTTACCATTGCAGTGAATACGTAATATATTCATCGAACATGTTCCTTTTTCCCTGACTGATGTCAATCATAATGATTCAACAATCAATGACTTTAAACCATTGCAATAATTGTGGAGGGAAGGTTAAAGAGCACGTTCATCAAATTTAATTAAGACCCAATTTAGCACTATTATTGCAGAACGTGGGATCTGCAATTTATTCAGAACTCTTCATTAAACTGTATCTTTAAATAAAATGTTTGGTTTGGTACATGATGCCCATGGCAGTGCCAAACTCCCCACACCCCTTTTATGAAAGTAGTTTTCCTATTAACCCCAACAAAAATCCAAATAAATATTTCAGCAGAGATTTGGTTTTGAATTTGGTAATTCTGCTCATCCCTAATATCGATGAGCAATAAGTAAAGTTGCCTAAGCAGCATATTGATAAGACTGGTATACTAAACGATTTGTGATTTTTCTCCCAAAAAAGAGTTAAGATTCACTTGAATAATCCCATAATGTACGGGTAAAATAAGTAATAATTTTTTTTCACATGATTAGATATTTGTAGCAAATATCCCTTTTTTTCTATGAACATTTTCCTTTTTAGAAAAAAAAAACACCAAAAGATTTATCAAACATAAAGAGAAGCATTAAGGCAAAGTAACAGATTTAGTTTTCATGGACTAGAAGCTGCACATGCTTGTCAACCTACAATTACCTTCCGCACCAAACCAATCCCTCTCAGTTTCCTGTGTTTATTTTAGCTTTGTGAAACAATCATACATTAAGTGCAGCAAGTAAGAGGAAATCATATTTCCACATTTTTATTCTTGTTCTAGGTCAGTGTCTCAAAGTCAAGTCAAGATCTTGGGAGGGTTTAGTAATTGCAGTCTATATATTTTTTTCAGGACAGATTTACTTTAACACATTCAGTGTGGCCTATTAAAAAAGGACACTTGTTTGAAGAATGGTGGTCTGTAGATCTTCAGCAACCAAACTCATTTGTCTTATGTTAAAAGGTGTGGAGCACTATGGGTACAAGGATATTAGCAAAAGGAAAAATGGCGGTAGCTGGAAATAATAAATATATATATACAAAAATACTAATAAACCTATAATAATTCCATCAAATCATTAATGCCTGCATGTGAAATCAACTGTACAAATATATGTTCATAGTTTTCCTAAAGCCCAATTTATACTTTAATAGGTAGATAGAGTCAGATTACTGCAGACTTGCTGCTTACCACACCCCATAGTATGAAGGTTCAGTTGGTATATTGGTAGTATATGCCACACAAAAATATTAACTACTAAAAATGACCAAAAATCAAAACAGTGTATGCTTGAGGTTGAATAATTAAAACAATAGGGGTCGATTTATGTATTAGCTTTATAAATATGAGGCTGTGTTCACCTTATAAACTGTGTTCACCTTATAAACCAAATCATGTGCAAGAGAAAAAAAAATTTGCTTGCATATGATTGGTAGACCACAGGTTGACATAAACACAGCTTCACCCTAATAACCAATTGAGGACATTGGGAATGCTAGCACACACCTTAAAAAATTTATTGTTGGACATATAAGGTGAGTGGAACATACAGTCCTCCCTGCTGTTCATGTTCCACATTTGTTGTCAACATGACAGCCAGGGGTTGCAGCTTTTTCAGCCTCTTCTGTCACAAAACAGTGTTTATAAACACTTCTCAGAGGAAGGAGATTTAGGTATGTTATGGTTACTTTTATTTATGTTCCATTTACCTGCAGAATAAAGGGGTGAACCATAATTTTTTTATGTCAAATAAAGCAACCTGAAAAATGAAAATAAAATGACACCCTATTTATCTCCTTATTAACATTTAGTTTAGCCTAATCAGCCTTATTATTGTTCCCTTTTTATTATTTTCTTTTGTTACTACTTCTATTTTTCTAGAATTTATTACTTATTTATTTGTTTTGTATCATTATTTTGTTCTATTTTAATCCAATTATACTTTAATTTGTTTAAAGTTGCACATAAGAAAAGTATCAATCACAGACACTATTTGTTTAAATTTAGCGCTCATTGAAAAGCGGCCTATTCATTTTAATTGCAGTGGCAATTGTCACTCTTGAAAAGTGCTGATTGTAGCAAAAAGTGTGGCCTATGGTGCTAGCAACTAAGCACCAAAGTGGCAATAGTTTTCTGGGGATCTGTAAATTGACTGACTGGGTCTACACCCCCTGCCATTGGATCCGGTGATGTTACCTGTAAATGAAAAACAATGCAACAAGGGTAAGCAGTAGATATCCTTCATCCCCCCCAATAGAAAACTCCCCATCTCCACTAAAGGCCACATTCAAGGTAATAGTTCTCCTCCATCCCCATATTGGTAGTAGACCCCCCCTTAAAGGCTTCAGATCCCTTCTATAGACCTCTTTTGGCTCAGATATTGACACTCACATTTAGGAAGACAGAACAGAAGACTCCAGGTCAGTGGGCAGATATTCCCCCTTGGTTGTAGATCTTCTTGCTTTCTCCTGTAGGACACTTACCTCAAGTATCTGAACCATTCAACCCCGGTCTAAAGTATCAGATCCCCTATATAGATGGTTGATCCTCCTCCATAGACTTGGATATCATCACTCAGAGGACAGGGCAGAGGACCCCAATTTAGCAGTTAGTCTTTGTCAATAATCATTGTTGCTGCATGTACTGTATGTTCTTGTTATATATCACCTTACCAAAGATGTATCTGCACCCCTGGCCAGGCAGACTTCCTTGCAAACCCCTCTTTTGGGTTCCCGAAGGTATGCCCATAGAAGGTCATAAGTGCACCCTAAGTATGCAGAAGTTCAAAGAATTGAGTCTTATCCTCTTTGTCTGCCATTAGATATATGAATAAGGCAAGAGTTGTTTTTTGCCCTGTTCCCCAGGTCAGACTTTTTATTTATAGGCTCAGTACAAATACTGCTCTGTGTATTAGACTAGCACCACTGCAAAGGTTGCAAACATCCTCAAAGAACCATACACTAATAACTTATTTTCCTATATAAGCTTTAACATGTTAATGTAATTGCAAAAGTATTTTTCCTTTTTTTTTAAGTAGAACTAAACCTAAAAAATTGTGAGCAGGCAGTATCTTTATCGCAGAAGGGATTGGCCTTATCCATGCAGCTCAGTGTACAAATGTGTCATAGCTGGCTGTTAAGAATGAATGAACTCCCCCCTGCAAGTGCAGGTGTTATGCCAATCTAGACTGCCAACCAAGATGGCTGGAGTTCCTAAATCCAGTAAGGGACAGGGTGAAGATGGCGGCGTCTACAAAAGAGCAAGATTACGGTGTTTACTTGTGTGATCCTGCAAGTAATTTTATGGGATTGCTGGGGAGGGCGCTAAACATTGCACACACTACCCAGACATGATCGACTAATGCCACTGACTGTAACAAATGGTATGAAACCATCACTGAAGTGCATGCATGTGTGCTCCAAAGATTCTGCAGGAATCTTTAAAGAGATCAGCAATACTCAAAGTTAACAAAAGATTAAACAAAATACTAAATACTAAAAACCCTTCCTTAGCTGACTTTGCTTAACAGTTCTGCAATGATTTTGTGTGGCTGGATATCTCACTCATATTTTTGTTAAACAAATTGGCCTTTTTTTTGGTAGTACAGTTTAGCAAAAATGCAGATGGAAAATTTGTGACCAGGCAGGTCCTTAATTGCAGAAGGGACATCGCCTGTCTAAAATACCCTTACCTGTCTGATCACATATTTTTGAAATACACTCATCTGTCCCCATTCTATCGTTTGTGCTGCCATGTTCTTTTGTTTTCTTTTCCTCCTTCCAGCCAACCTCCATCCTTCAGCTATCCTGACTGGCGAAGATGGGATGACATAACTCTCACACACACGAGCGGGAGTTCATTAACTCCCAGCAGCCTCAGAGGATGCCAATATACCCGATATATCCCAACATCATACTCATCATGTGCAGCTCTGTTATATTTAAAAGAAGTTAGCAATCAGGCAAGGAATATTACAGAAGGGACATCGCCTGTGCCTTTCTGCAATAAAGATCTGATGGATCGATATTTTTAAAACCAGATCTTTAGATCTGCCTGAAAATAAATCAACGTATGTAGTGGGAAGGAAATGTCATATAAATGGCCACATTGCTTATAACTTAGAATTCACCCATGCTTAAAGAGTAAGGCCCAATAAATTACACAGTGAGCCAAAATTAAAAATTTAGACTAAGTCACGTACCAACCTTTATATTTATTGAAAAAATATTTACAATTGAGGAAGGTAGCTAATGAATTTCAACAGAGGAGGGGGCGCTTGTGGGTCCTGATAGATGCACCAGCAGAACATTCTGGAATTTGTAGTATTAGCGGTGCATGCACTGTCCACCGGTGGGCCAGCTCTAGTAGACATTTGATATTTTCTCGCGGGCCAAATGTACTTACAGTGCAGGCTTTTGGGCCTGAGTTTGACACCCTTGCGTCAGATGATTCTCGTCTGATTATCCTTTCAGGGCTAGTATCGGATGTGAATCTAAAATGTGTACAGCGGTCGTCCAACATTGTTCTTGGATCCATCCTGGCGGATCCACAAATAACTGTAATGCAAGTGAAGGGGAGAATAGAGCGCCGGTGCCGCTTGCTTGTTCTCCCCCTCCCCTCTACATAGAGCAGAATGGCGCTGTATCTTTCAGTGTTTTGTCATTGGAAAGGATCGTTAAAAATACTTTCCAACAACAAAAGTCCAATGTGTGCACATAGCCTAGGGGAGGAGGTAAAAGAGTGAAGCTACGTACACACTTCCAATGATTATCTTTATCAAATATTTATCGTTATTAAAATATTATACTTGAACGATCGTATTGTGCACAATCCTTTACATTCTGTAACGATACAATTGTTCAAATATAATCCACCAATAGTGTACACACGCTAGATACGATCCTTTGAACGATGCAGGGAGTGACATGTAAAGGAGAAAGTGTACTGCAGAAACATGCACGATCACTGAACGACTGTACACACGATATATAGTGAACGATCGTTGTCCAATCAGATCCTCCAGGGCGGTCGGTTATTTCCAAGGACAACCCTTGTCTTTGTCGGTCACCTTTTCTGCGAGCGATTTTTGGCCGATCGGTCGTTCCTTTCCAACCATAATTATGTGTGTACAGAGCTTTAGAGAAGGAGTAAGAATGGGAGCAGCTGGCAGTGACCTGGAGCCAAGCAACAGACTCAGCAGTCTGAGCAGCTCATATCTCTCCCTGCCCCCTACTAATCAGTCCAATGACAGATATACATGTGCATGGCACATGTATAGAGTCTTCTCTGCAGTCTTAGAGTGATGGAAAGCAGCAAACTCTTTTCCTACCATAAACTTGCAAAGTCTTTCAGCAGGATACAAGCTGTGGATTGTGTGTTGCTTTCCAAGCTATGGAAGAAGAATGAGGACACAGAGAGGTAGCAGGCTGGAATCAGTGACGTAGCCTGGTGTAGCAATACAGAGATTGTCAGGAGAGAGGTGCAAGAAAGAGCTGGGGAGATCCCTGACACTGCAGCAAATGGTAAGCATGTCTTCTTGTGTCACTTCTCAGCCACTTGCTAAAGCCATGCACAGAGATTATTATGACATGCAGACAGGATTATAATTGGATTTATTAAGGCTTCAGTGAAGTGACAGATTGTGTGTTAGATAAGGAATACAAGGACAAACAGAACTAGCCTGACAAATAAAAGGTGTTTTCTCTAGATCACTTACTATTCTAGGATAGATGCCATTATATATAGGATTTATTAATGATTCTCTTTTGGAATAAATTATACTAATAATATGAGATCCTTCAACAATATATAATAATTTCTGATAAAATGAGCAGATACAAAAACTATTAAAGTTTAAGTATCTATCAGCTTCTCTGTGTTTACTGCAAGGTTCTGCATTTTAATGATCCTTCTCTACAGTAAACAAGTGCAATTGCTTGAAAAACTGGTACAACACAATGCTTGCCTTTAGTAACAAATTCATATGTTGAATAGTTGAGATTTGTAAAAAAAATAATTTGTTTTGATCACAAGCAGGATTGTAAACACAGTTTATTTTGTGGCTTGTTGTGACAGTGGATTGTGTAGGGATTTACATGACCTCTTGGGAAGCTGAATTGTCTTTTTTCAGCTTTAAGACATCACATTCTGTAATATGCTGCAACTTCAGGTCTGCAGAGCTAATAGGACTTTCAGTGGTGCATTGTTATAAGAAAATCAATGTATTTGTTATTTTACAAATTAGATTGTCATAAATCATCTATAATGGTGCAGATTTTAAAGTACACCTGTATTATTTATGCAGGAAATTGATGCTATGTTGGGGGGAGAAAATCTGGATACTCTACTTTTGTGTTTTTATTTTTATAAATGATAGTTTAGGTGAATTTTAAAAGTATCCAGTTTTACTAAATACAGATAATGTGAAACTGTGTGAATCTTGGGTTAAATATGTTAAATTTGGGTAAATGCATTGATGAATTGAACCCTTTTTCTGTTCAATACAACAAGGAGATAGTTTGTACAAAAGGTAGGTGTGACAAGTTTCATTTGCGATGTTGTAAAAATAAAATATATAAATATTTTTTTTTTTGGGGGGGGGGGGGGGGGGGCAGAAAAGAGAATATGCAATTCCTGTACCCATTTACAGATTTTACTTTCACTTAATGTCCTGTATATACAACAAGAAATGAGAGTGAATCTTACCAGAGTTAGAGAGATTCCTTCTTATAGCATTGTTACCAGAACGAGTAACTCAATGTAGGAGTTCTGCACTATTTCTGTTCTGGTAATTAAACTTTTTTTTATTTTCCTTCTCTTTTGTGGCCACAAAAGCAAGCGGGTGCACAGACCTTCATAAAAGTCTATCCAAAACTAAGATTTTGGCGTAAGATATATTTTAGGCTAACAGCACAATTTATTTCTACAAATACCTGTAGATTTTTTAACAACTGTAGTGCAGAAATCTACCTTGTTTGGTTACATAATGCAATAGATTGTCTAGGGAGGCTTTCGCATTTATTGTTGTTGGTGCAGCTGTAGATTGTCTAGAGCAGGGGTGCCAAACAGGTGAATTGCAAAGGCAACTTTGTCATTAAGTTATTAAGTCCAAGTTTTTATTTGTTGGTAGATCATTTTGACTTGGTCATTTTAAAAGTAGCTCGCAAGCCAAAAACTTTTGGGCACCCCTGGTCTGAGCAGCCAGGATTCAGTGGAACAGAGGTTGCTAGGGGTTCAGTTTGTGTTTCAGGTCAGTTTTACTAACTCAGTGACAGTAATGTGCTGCACAGGGAGTATCTTGGATGGGAGCCTTCCCCCTTCCCCAGCAAGTACAAAATAATATATAATATCCTAAACTATTGTTCCTAACTGGAGATTCTCCACTGTCCAGACCTCAGTCAGAGTGACCCACAGTCAATGTCATTAAATGACACCATTAAATGACAATATCTGTTCATTGTTCAGGCCTGCAGTCACAGCACCCGGCAGGGGGAAGCCTTCCAGCACCAGCTTGGGTTGCAGCTCTGAGATCCGAGACTGAATGTAAAGAGCTGCAAGAGATCGAAACCTTTCCGAATGTTAAGCTGCGTACACACTTCCAATTTTTATCGTTGGAAATGAACGACGAATGACCGATTGGCCAAAAATCGTTCGTAAAAAAAGTAACTAACTAACTAACCTTTGGCTAAAATAGTGAATTATTGGGATATTTGACTGGTATTTTTACCATTGTTTTTAGGTGAGACTATAATATTTTCACTGAGAAGCAGCCACATTGTTCAGCTCAATGTTATTCGTAATTTAAAATGAACCGATATGTCACAATAAAATGTTCTTTAGAGAAAAGTTGGCAACCTAATTCCAGGCTATACATTTCCAAACCATTTCCAGGTATTAAAATAAATAATCCAATCTATACCCTCAATGAAAATGCATTTTTAATCTAAAAACCTTTTCTGAGAATACAACTTGTCTATTAATAAAAATGTAGAAAAAGTTCCATATTGTGTTTATTTCAAGTTACTTTTATCTTGTTAGGGACTTTTTTCAAGGCTTTGCTTTTTGCCAGCTGCAACACTTCTTTCCCATGTAACTGGCCATGTCTGTAAAAGGAAGAGTAAAGTAAATATTGTGCACTGAATGAGTCGGAAATTGACACTACTAGAAGTTTGATTTCTTATTAAATTTTAGAGAAAGATTTCTATTCAACAGAGCAGCATTTGGCAGAGCTGCCAAAGGGAGGGGTAAGCATTTCCTTTTTTTGTATTTCTGGGCATAACTTTTTTCACCTGACAAGGCCAATTTTAGGCTACACTAACTGGAGGGGTCGCGGCGCTGTTGGAGGTTAAGGGGATCCTCCACTAGCACTGGAAGGGCACACAGAAGAAGGTTTTTTTTACAAAAAAGGTGAAAGCAAATACTATATGTTGTCTTCTCCCAGGCATGGCTTTCAGTTTTAAAGTGTGACTTCAGTCTAGGCTGTGGCTTCATAGTGAAGATTTCATAAGGAAAGAATGGGCTGGAAAGGAGGATGGGGAAATTGTCATTTAACCTAATCCCCTAAATGTATTATTTTACACACTCCCTCCCCAACACTAATATAAAACAATACAGATCCCTCCTTGCTTGGCTTATAATAGACATAGGAGAGTAATGCTGCTATTAGTACTAGGCTTTCCCCTCAGATTCCTTTATACATTTGAGTGAATAGGGTCTAGTGGGTTCCAGCCATTACTTCTCCATAATATACCTATTCAAAGTTTTATATAAAGAGAAAAGGTAACTAGAATGGTTTTGGTCAAATCTTTTTGATCTTTTTTTGTGATTCACACATTGCCTATCATTTTTCAATAAGGCCTCTACTTTGCAAGTAACCATGGAAAATGGTGTAACCCTGTATTGATTCCTGATCGTAGTCTGATGTAAATTCATACAGTCCTTATATGCAGAGAAAATGGGGTGTTTCTCTTTTCCGAATGATTGAGCTGTGTTATTTGAGATCCTGCAAATGCAGTCTGTTCATAAGATATTTACAATAAAGCCATCAATTCAGCCTGGTAATAAAGAAGAGGGAAGTGATCGGGAGCTCTGCCTAGGCAGATAAATATGAAATGCTAATACACATTTGATACTGACTATGACTACATATTACCGGTACTAAAGATTATATTTTTTCATTTTGTTATGTGATGATTGTTGTATTATAGCTTTTATATATATACATAATATTTTGTAAGATTTACTTTTCCATCAAAAATAATGGATGTATTGTGGAGGGAGTTTCTTAAACTTTTCTGGCTGTTAGCTTTTGCAAGGTTTTATAAAAACCTTAATTACATTTCCATGGTGGTTAGGATTGCAAAAGTGTATATTGAGATGCTTTATACAGAAATACAGTTCAGCACTAGTGAAGTCATTACCGACTAGACCAAAGCTATTCTGACCTCAGATTGGAAGTTAGAATTTAGGTAACCCAAGGTTCCAATCTAAAATCTACCTATCAAAATAAGGTATAGTGGGGCCCAGCTAATACAGTGACTGGACTGTGACAGCTGCCATTGTCTGGTATGTCAGGTATAGTACAGCTCATTAATTTTTATTACTATAATTTTACACAGTATTTATATAGCACCGACATATTACGGTGCACTATACAAAGTCCATAGTCATGTCACTAGCTGTCCCTCAAAGGGGCTCACATTCTAATCTCCCTATCATAGTCATATGTCTTCAATACAGTCTAAGGTCAGTTCACCGGATAAGAAGTTAAGTTAAAGCGAATAGAATGATACAGGTAGTCCCCGAGTTATGGACATCCGACATACAGACGACTCCTAGATACGAAGTGGCTTCCCTTCTTGTTAGTGTGCAGGACGGAGGCTTGATTGGGGCGGAGGGGGCGGTTCGCATGAACTTACAGAAGAAATCTTTTGCTAAGCAACTGAGCAACATCTTGTAGCTCCTTAATGACCAAGATAAACTCTGCAGTTGTTTCTTTTTGCTTATCAAAGCACAGCTTGCTCCAGAAGTTAATGAATGTCTAGGCTCCATTTTTTTTTTGTGCTTTGTTTGTGATTATTTTACAGTGAGGATTTTATACAGTAACTGACACTAACTGCATTTATTAAAATAATGTACCTGTTCTGACTTACATACAAATTCAACTTAAGAACAAACTTACAGTACCTATCTCCTATGTAACCCGGGGACTACCTGTACACAGTTACAACACTATACCTTGTTGTTTATATACCTACCAAAGGATTTGCAATTCAACTTCGTAATTACAGTATGTAATGTCATCATGACAAAGGATCCAATAACAGTACAATGCGAAAGTCATAAAATATAGTAAGCCTGATGCCTTCTAGAAATCATTATATAATTTTGGAATTCTTATCATTGAAGTAGGAATACATTTGCCTACATGGTAAGAACAGGATAGATCATTAAGCCATAAAGAGAGCATCCCAGGTGCAAGTGACACACGACCAAACACCTGCAGTTATGGCAACCAGAGCCTAGCATAGAACACAAAGAGGATTATGGGATTTTCCTTGGTTGTGTAGTTAGCTGCGATAATTTATATTGGATTGAAGCAAGAATGGAAAATAAGTAATCACACGGATCTTTCTGTCAAGCTCTTCTAAATACGACTTTTCATTGTTTCTACAAATATTATATTCTGATTGGAAATTGTCTGGATTGTTAAACTGTCAATTTAATTAACAAGCAACTGCTTTGAGTACAATTCTAATAGTTGTTTCCTTTTTATGATTTTCAGGACAATTCCTGATTCATTTGGCCTTTTTTATTTAGCCAAGTCAAGATACTGGGGCCCATATATAAATACACGAGTCCACTATATATATATATATATATATATATATATATATATAAAGATAGATATAGATTCCCTTGAATTTTTACTAAACTCAGAATTGAGCCATACCCATGTAGTGAATGCACTACAGTAATAGCTCAAATTGGGTTGTAACTAAATTTAGTGGAATGCTGCATCTGTAATTTAGTGACAAAAGTAGTATGGGTAACATTGCCAATCATTGCGATTGATGAATGCCGAAAGATGTATATAGTAGTGCATGTTGAAACATTATGTTGCATGCAAGTCAACATTGAAAAATACAAAATATGCACATTAACATGTGCTGGCATGTTGTTTAATGCATTACCATTAAATTCAGTGGGATGGAATGCATAGATGTAAATCCATCTGGACACATTTCAGTGGAATTTTTTTTAGATTGGACTGCATGTCAGCATTTTCCACAAAAATTGTGCATATCATGAAAAATCAATTCTGAGGAAATACGCCTGTTATTCCTATTGAAAAAGCTTGCAGATCTGCACAAGTAAATCCTTGACGTGATAAAATAACAGTATAACTTTAGTAATCACTATGCAGTATATTTTAAAGCAGTGAGTTTGACATTTACTTTTTCTGGTGGAGAATCTTCCAAGTTTATGTGTTTTACGGGCAGTAATATACACGTTGTATGCCCCTCATGTTGTATTATACTAATATATATTACATACATAAATATAATGAATTAATTATTTGTTGCTGCCAAGACCTGTTTAAGTCTATATTATACAGATATGCATAATTATGCAGTTAGCTACCCCTGCAAACACAATATTCAGGATAATTGCTGTTGTTATTATTATTATTATTATTATTAATAATAATAATAAACAGGATTTTTATAGCACCAACATATTATGCAGCCCTGTACATTAAATAGGGGTTGCAAATGACAGACAGATACAGACAGTGACACAGGAGAAGAGGACCCTACCCAGAAGAGCTTACAATCTAAGAGTTGGTATATTAGAAATGGAATTTTTTTATATCAACATCTAGTAACTTAAACTGGATTTCATATTCCTAGGTGTGGTAATGATGTCTACCAGTAATCTGGTTTGTATTTTACACTGAACTGCACAATCATTTTACTAATATGTGTTACTACAGTTAATATTTCTAGGCATTAGTGCGGGAGTTACATTATTTCAGGACAAAGCTGCCAAACCCAATTATAGATTGGGTGAGGATGTTGGTGCCAGGTGAGGATATTGGTGCCATCTATTTTGAATTTGGTGGGGTCCAGCCAAAATGTAAATTCTGCCTCTGAAAAATCATAAGTAGTAGGCAAATAGCTCTATTCAATTGAATATGCCTAATCCTACAAACACCCGCACAACTATAAACAGACAGTAAGACTTGCATGACTATGGGCCAGTATTTTATTCAAGGAAGTAGATATTGACCTTTATGGAGCCTGGTAAAATATGCCCCCAGTAATCTTTTTAGTTGTTTGTAAGGCGAACATATTTCCCACTGACCATTAATCTAAAATGGCATTCCTGCCCACTATATATTATCGTATGGGGATCCTTCTACCACCAATCCTTTCTACCTCCAATCTAAAGAAATACGTCTACACGGATCACCAATATAAGAGTGCACTTTTCCACTGACCACCAATGTTAGGGAGGTTTCCCTCTCTGATTACCAACGTAAAAGGACATTTTTTTACTGACCAGCAATATAAAGCGGCATTTCATTTACCACTAATGTAAAGAGGTATTTAAAGACAAATTACTGATTATGCTATTAAGCTATAGCTATAATGATTTTTACTAAAGGTTCCCGAAAACCTAAAAAGTTAATGTAGACGACAGTGATTCACAGATAAAAACTAGAAAAAAATGTCAGTTTTAATTTGCTAATCTAAATCTTTGCAGAGCTTTGTATTTTTGTAATAAGGAATGGGTGATAATGTAAAAGGCATTCTAATAATTGTATGAAGTCAGCATATCTGAACTGAGAATAATTTAAAGCTCTCATACATTTGTCTGTCCCTGCTAGTATTCCCATTTGCCTGATTCAGATTATATTAGAGGACAGTTGAAGGTGACAGAATATATAAAACATACTTCTTTGACAGCTCATGGTGAATACAATTACATTGATTTTTAAAAATCAGCCTTTCCCTATATCTCACACACATGTCATATCTATTAAACACAGAAGCCTGCCTGAGTGTGCAAATGATGCTATAGTAAACCTGATTATTGGGAGGGCATGAAACAATGTGATCTCAGGGCAGTCACTGTGATGTTGCTGAACTGATCCATATATAACAGTAATGATCACAGGGATACAGCATTGTAATATGGAGAGCAGCAGTGAAGAGACCGGGAGTGATGGAGAAGAAGAGAGCCAGGTAAGGAAGTGCACCGTTCCTCTCTGTGTTCTCTTTAAGTAGTTTGTATAGTCAGAACTTTTATTGGATAACTTTCCTTAGGTAAGAATTTAAGTCTTTCATTCAAACACATTATACATTAAAACCTTTTTCCAAATGTATTGCTTTTCCGACGTATGTATTTGTTCACCTTCCCCAACAGCTTCTGAACCAATTACACATTGTCACTGGCTTTCATTTTATACATGCAGTACTGTTTTATTTTCAACCATATGCAGGAAAGTTTCCTAACCTTTGTCAGTTTACCTTCATAAGTTTGAACTGTCTTGGAGCAACAGAAATGGGATTATTCAGGAATGAATTGCAAAGCACAATGAAAATGTACAGTAAACGTTAGACCAGCTAGGAGATTTTTTGTTTTTTTTATGCATCAACTGCCCTGTGTGACCTTTACATCATTGGTTTTATATCTCAGTATATTATTTCATTATTGTCTATGAAAGTCCTCATTTATCCAAGTCATTGTATAGCTTGTTGTATGAATTCTTTTTCCACTGGACTTGTTCTGTAATATTGAAATAATTTTCCGCTCACCCGAACAACTTTTTCAGCTCTAATCAGAATTCATGAGGATTCTTGCATAAATTTCAGGATGCATGCCCTAAAACTATCACTAATATGCATGTAAAGGTTCCTTCTTATCCAGGTAAGGTTAAAGCTAAAAAACAAGTCACACTCAAATTACTTTTGTTATCGTTCACTAACTTTGTAATAGATATTTTCTTTTGACTTCTACAAGTAGCAGGTACAAGTCAGTCGTATGTTAGTTGTTCCTCCCCTCTAAAGTACACCGTGTTCCTATGGTTCTAGGGGAAGCTCTTTGTACAAATATGGAACATGATTGGGACAAACTTCTATGTTTGTGACTATGTAGAGGTATAATTATCAGCAGAGAAAATATTATTAGGCCAAGCAACTTTTTCAGAAAAGACAAGAGGTTGACCAGGATCATGAAGGTGCCTACTATTATAAAACAATTCCCCAAATCCATCTGTAACTGGTAAGATCTAACCAATGTTCTCCTTACAGTCATCTTTTGTTATGGCAGTGGAGTTAGACAGTCCATTTCTTTACATATACTAGAGGCTCCACATGTGTCTTATATTGTGTTATGCCCGAGCAATGCTGACTGAAAATCTTACAACTGATGGACAGGTATTTAATAAAGATTTAAAGCTGAAATCATATTGAGATTTCCCTAATGTAAACTAGGACAACTGCCACTAGCCCAAGGATGCAGATACTAGAAGGTTAGAAATAATGTGACCTCCCCCAGCTACCTACATTCTGGTTAAGGTTCAGTGATGTCTATGAATTAATTAAATCTATTAACCTGTAGGAGTGTAGAAATCTCCCAGAATTCCACTATTTGGTACTCTATAGTCAATGTTTGTGGTCAATGGAAATATTGTTGGATTAGTGCTTTTGTGGAAAGAGATTTGTTTATTTTAAAAACCACCTACTAGATTGTAAGCTCTTCAGGACAGGGTCCTCTCCTCCAGTGTCACTGTCCGCATTTGTTTATCATTTGCAACCCCTATTTATTGTTCTGTGCTGCGTAATATGTTGGCGCTATATAAATCCTGTTTATTATTAGTAATAATAATAATAATATGCAATAAACCTATAGAACCAAGTTGCAGTAGCAGGATCATTCAATGAAGTAACACTTGTTTGTTCAATGAGTAGCAAAATGCTTTGCATACATTTTTATATGGAAGCTTACTAGTTTATTGAAATAACTATAAATAACTATTTTTCATGCTCATGTGACAGTTTCAAGATTTTTGTTGTTGTGATGGTCTGGAAATGTTGCATTCCAAGAGCAGGAATGAGATGGAGAGCTACATTTGAATAAAGCTCATGAGATTAGACAGTGTGAAGGTCAGCACCAGAGGATACTCTATCAATCGAAGTATCAATTGTAGCCTGCTAGTTAATGGAGAGCGGAATCCAGCTGTCTGGATCAGGAGGGGTAGAGAGGGCAGATTTAGCAATATCTTTACCTGCTGTTATATGAACAGAAGGCATATAAGGCAATTCAAATATAAATTCAAATATTATACTTATTGTATTGGCAAAGTGTATCTTTTCCTGCTTACTATTTCAATTAAACACCATATGGATATAAAATACTATAATTTATTCCAATTATGCATTTAAAAGTTGTTTTAAAATGAGAAATTCTAGGTGCAGCTGTTTATATTATGTTTCACCTTTTCTTTTACACAGCCATGGTATGTGAAGCAGACAGAAGTCTGTTATATAAAGTTCCTAGTTCTAGCACTAAAAATTTTTAACAGGCTAACGATGGAATGAGCGATGACCTGATCATTTTAGTAATGTTCTACCACTGTCTAACAAGCAGGGGTAGCTATGTTTTTCTCTATTTGTTTTTAGTTATTTGCCTGGAGTTCAGTTAAATATACACAAGGTATATACAATAGGGTACTGAGAGATTACCTTTTTAGTTATTTCAGTAACCAAACTCCTAGAAACAATTAAAGCACAAAAGAGACTTGCAGCCCAATCCTTGATCAGAGTAGGGAAATCGGGTTTTTGTGGTTGTACATCAAACTTTTTTCAAGAAAAATTGTATAATGAACATATTTATTGAACATAAAGTTCTAAATACAATCTTGACAATCTCTTAATTGAGCTTTTAAGTCCAGTGGCAAATATGTCTGTACAAACAAATAACCAAAGGGTATCATCAGTGTGGTTGAATTCTTTAGGTAAATTCTAGTTTCCCAACACATTTCATATACGGCTTCCTCAGGGGATGTAGGAAATATAGAAATTTAGGCCTGCTTGTGTGATATACTGAATCAGTTTAGATATACTTTTAAAGATATTTGGTGTGTTTGTCCTTAGAAGAGGAGGTCAGTTTGATTAAGGTATTGAATTCTTGTTTTAAAAAAGTGGAGGTGTCTGGATGGCATCAACACCATGCAGCATTAGGTAAAGTCAGGGGGTCAGGTCTAAAAAGAATGTTGGTCCCCCAATGCTAGATGTGTGTAGTGAGATTTTGACAGCTTCCTTCCAAGATTTAGGCAGAGTCAATGACCCAACCCAGAAAAAGTCTATGTGAATGAGGGTAGGTGAGTGTAAATAAAAATTTTTGAACAAGTGAACAGACAGATATGTTTTTTTTTATTAAAGAAGAGACATTCTCATTCCCTACTACACTACAAACAGCCTAAAACAAAAAAAAAAATCAAATTTCTCAGAGCAATTTATCTGTTGGGAGGTTTCATCCGCCGGGTCCCTTGTTGATTCTGCCCACTGATTATCACAGTATGAGTTGTGAACATTGTAATTATAGTAGGGATTAACTGAAGACCTAAAGTTATGTCAGGGGTTTCTCTATGTTATAAAGG
>NC_092858.1:139053375-139101548 GCF_032062135.1 Pyxicephalus adspersus
AAAAAAACATGACTGCTTCAGTCTGATTGGTGTTATCAGTTCAATACTCAGTTCTTGTACTTTAATATTTGACACACATTGCTGAATAATAAGGAATTGTTTGTTAATCCGTTTCTGACCTATTGCTGCTCATGCAGTCGTGATGAGTTGAAAGCTGTAAAGCTCACTGACATATGAACATCACTGCATTGTCATTGCAATTGAATGTATTGATTGCCTTCCTTGTTCATGTATTTTGTGTTCTGTTGACATAATCAATTCTTTTTCCATTAGTATCTACAAAAATGTTCTGAAAACACTGCATAATGTTCTCAAATATTTGCTGCTGGAAAATATCAGAAAATATTAATCTTCATTTTTCTAAACTGCCTTTCTTGAAGACCAGGATAATGGGTACTAAAATGTCAAATAAAATACTGAATTCCTAGAAAGGTTGGCTGCCTTGCAGTGTTGGCATTAAGCTACCTACGGAACTTATTGATTCAACTGAGAATCCTGCAGTCATGTGAAGAAAGAGCAGGGTATAATCATTAGGTGAATATGCTTGCTCATGTCTATGGACATTGTTTAGCTGACATTAGTGGTGCTTGGCTTTCTGAAAAAAAAACAATAGTTGGCCGGGGAAAATTAAACCAAATCACTACAGCCAAAAAACGTGAATACTTGAATGGTGGCTTCATGCAAAACATTCCCTAATCTATATGTAATGTCTCTAGGCTTCTAAAGTATCATTTTATTGTCCGTGTCAAAGGTAATGTTGATGTTTATGTAAAATTGACATGTATCATTGTCATTGGAAGTACCACAATATTATTCACTGCCTGTATATTTTCTTTTTTTAAGCAAAATGCTCAAACAAGGGTGATGCTGGATTCAGTGTCTGCTGGTACATTGATTTTATTTACTTAGCTTATATCTTATAGGGGGGCCACCAAATCTTAGCTTCTCATCACATTATCTATTATCCTAACACTCCCTTTAATTTAAAAATGTAAATGTAATATTTTATGACCCCTTTAAGTAAGAACATGTTCACTTCAAAGTATATGATTCCGACCACAGTATCATAAAAAATATAGTCTCAACGCTTCTTGGTATGAATTTTTTTAAAGCTTTTATATATTTATGTGTCTATTTGGAAATGCTATGAAAATATTTGTCGGGCTGTAGGTTATATCCTTAGGGTAAACCACTAATTAGTAAACGTACAGATTAGATGGACTGATTGATCTTTACCTACTGTCAATATCTCATGTTCCATCTAACTAATTGGATTTGTGTTCTGAATTAGGTTAGAAGCCAGTTCAAGCCCAGACATTTTCCCCATGTTTTAATGGATTTGACTGATGATTAAAAACACACATCAAACACACTTTGGAAAAATATTAACCCTTTGTAAAAAAAGAAATTTTTTATATTTTTGCTTTTTCTTTTAGATCCGTAATTTTCTGCTGAATGACTCAGAAGATGAGGAGCTAAAAGAAATTATTCGTACATTTCCTGGGGAAAGCAGCAACACAACACAGGATCCAAAGGAAAGACTTCTTATAGAGCAACAGGGGCAACAAACAACGTTCCAAAAAGAGGAACAAGAAGAAGAGTTCCAAAAGGAACAACAGCAGCAAAAGGAAGAGGAATACCACAGGAAAATTCATCAGGAGCATGATAGGCTCCAAAGAGAACAACAACAGGAGGAGGAGAGACTGTATAAAGAACATCTAGAAGAGGAAGAGAGGCTCCGCCGAGAGTATCAGGAGGAAAAGCTGCGCAGGGAACAGTGCGAAGAGGATGAAAAGCTCCGCAGGGAGCAGCTACGTGAAGAGGAGGAAAGGCTTTACCGGCAACATCAAGAGGAGACTCTGCGAAGGGAGCAACAGGAAGAAGAGAAGCAGCGCAGGGAGCGCCAGCAGGAGGTCAGGCTTCGCAGGGAACAGCAAGACGAGAAATTCCAGTTGGCAGACAAACTTTGGTGGGAACAAGAGACTGAAAATCAACAACAGGATCAGCAAAAACATCAAAGTAATCAACAAGAAAAAACCTTTTATAATGATACTATGCAGCCCAATGTAGAGCCCGAGCTCCTTTCTGCTAAGCATAACAAGGACATTGATGAGGGGAAGAACTCAGTCCAAACCCTTCCTGTCTTTCCTCCAGTGTGGGGCTATCCACCACTCGTACCACCGCCAAGTCCTTCTAGACCTAAGAGCCCATGGGGAAAGCTTGACCCCTATGACTCCAGTGAGGTAAAATGCTTTATCACATTTTTATCCTAAAATTACGTCTGGTGATATATTGAAAAAATACAATCAAATCCAATTCCTGGCCTTTTATTCCAATAAAAAACAATCTAATGTTAGTTATTTTCCCACAGCCTTAGATTTTCTCTCCCTGAATATTGAAATCTGACAGGTTGAATCCAACATAGATGTCTTGGGTGCCACTAATCCCCATTGGCACACAAATTAAAAAATGAGCCCACCAAACCATTTGTATTCAAATCATTAAAGCAGTGTATTGTGCATGAATAAAGGTAAAGATTTATATAATAACTGCCTAGTTTACAAAACAAGTTAGCTTAAAAATGCAAGTTGCAATTTTTACAAAAGACCTGTATAAAAGTATGAAGCTTACGTAAAAAGAAATTGCTACACGTGAATGGGGTATTTACCTGATGTATGGAACACATGAAAAGCTCAAACTACATTTGCTTATACTGTTAACATCTTCTTAAGTGGACAAAGGTGAATGTTGTAACTTTGTCCCTGTATTTATTTATTTAATATTTAGAGTAATTTTATTGTTCTTGCCTCACTTACAACGTATTTGGTGACATACAGTTAACTCTTCTAACTTTGTCCTGAATGAGATTCCTAATTGCCAAACTTGCAAAAAACACCATTTCAGCACTATAGAGAGCACATTCCCAAGCTACAGTAGCAACATTCTCAAGCTAAGCTACAAAGGTGTAGTTGGGAAAACATATTTGAAAAACTGGGTTTATCTTTTCCTTTAACCTACAGCTGCAAACCTGCAGAGATTGGACTGTGACATTTGGCTTCATGCAGACTTTTTTGCAGCCCTTTGACCTAAGTCTGAATAATTCAGTAATTATTTTGTAATGGCCTTCAGTAGTCTCTATTGTATATTCATTTTATTTTACTTCACCTTTACCTAGGAGGACAGAGAATACGTTGGATTTGCTACTCTTCCCAACCAGGTGCATAGGAAGTATGTAAAGAAAGGCTTTGAATTCACCCTCATGGTTGCAGGTAAGCAGGAAAAATCCCCCCTCACCTCTAAAAAGTACAAAAAATCATGATGTGAAGATTTTACCTCTGTGCTGGAATATATCTAATGGAAAATTACTCTGTTACATAATGTGACTTTGATCTAAAGAATTTACCTGACATGATTACAAATTCATGTGCAAGCCAATAAAACACTATGTACCATTTTGAGCCATCTCAAGACATGTTATTAAAGGGTCTAGTGTATTCTCTGTTGCCCTCAAAAACCTTTCTTTAATAGAACTGTATTTTTTTCACAGTGGTACATCTTCCCCAGTACCTGTTTCACATATCTCCTTCAAATTATTTTATCTTATCAGCCCTAAAAATACAAAAATCTTATAAGAAAATTTCACTACCCAAATATTTCAGTGGAGATCACTAATAAATGTTATGTCACTGCACAAGAGGGGAAAAAAGTTCTACTGTATACTCAAGTTTAGATAAACATTTGACCTGGCAAGGTTTCAATCATGTAAAATTCACCCAGGAAATGTATGATTTAAATAGGGGAAATACCATTTTGAAATGCAGAGCTAATCCTGGTAAATTTTCAGGGTAAATGTGACTATTTTGTGCACCAATTAAACTTTGTATAAGTATGCTACGCAGCATTATGTGATTTACTTTGGACGTAATGTGACCTCCAAACTTGTATGTCTTACTTCTGATGTCTACCAGTGGTTGTAACAGACAATGGGCACCAGTGATAAGCCACCACCTAGTTACATGGCCATGTAATGACTATATCATACTAATAGACCTGAACCAAAAGTCATTTACAGAAATCTGGGATGACCAGGTAATTGCTAAGCTTCTAATCATCTTTTTTTTTTTTTTTGACAGGTGAATCTGGTCTTGGAAAGTCAACTCTCATAAACAGTCTTTTCCTGACAGATCTCTATAGGGGCCGTCAGCTACTCAGCCCAGAAGGTATAATAATGAATATATATAATATACAATGACTGCTATATTTCTGTTCTGTTCAGTCTATTCAATTTGCTAAAAAGTATCTCTTTTTTTTATGATTTTACACTCATCCCATGGAATCTTCTATGTGTATGTGCAGTAATCCATAAATACAACCATTCTATTGGTCAATTGCACTTTTATGTCCACAATATTATTGAAAAAATGGCATTTATTTTCAAGAATTTTTATCTGGAAAGGTGAAAAAGCTGAGTTAGGGAAACATTTACTGAGGGAGATTAGACTGCCATCTTTAATCTCTTCTGTATATGTAACCAGACTATCTCTTGCTTTAATACCAGACAAATTATGCAGCAAGTGAAGTCAGAGTACAGCAAGAACTCCTGATGTGCAAACTTACTCTAGATCAATGATCAGTAACTGTAAAGGGAAATCTGGATCAGCATGACAGCCAGGTGGTTAACTTTTCTTTAAAAAAAAGAGGTCAGCAATGGCAGCCTTGTTCTCAGCACAGACCTACTTTAATATTCTGCATTGTTCTCACACAATGCGGCATATTCTTTCATTCTTTGTCCGATCTGTATGCAGACTAGTAATACCATCCTCTCAATTTTTGGCTTTTTTTTTACTTGACATTGGTATCCCAATCAAATAAAGAGTTCTTTGACTCGTTTAAGCTCAACTCTAGCCCTGTTTTTAAGTTTTGGATAGTGTGGAAGGGTTAGGGCCTGATTTTGCATGGTACTTAACGTGAGCTACAGTTTGCATGGGTTAACCAGAACTGGACAAGAGAAGATTGGAAAAATGTTGCTTGGTCTGATGAGTCTCAATTTCTGCTTTACCATATGGATGAGAGGGTCAGAATTTGGTGCCCACAGTTGTTTGGTGTCAACAACAATTTGGTGTCGCATTCTCCTACCACCAGCTCTTATCCCTCATTGCTGTCACTGCCCTCTCCTGCCTGTCTCCACATCAAAACCCCTCAGTCTTCCCTACTCAGGTATGACAAGGATGACCCTGAGGACTGTGACCCATCATTCCTTGCATTGCAGTCTAGTGAAGACCAGGTGTTGCTTAGTCTCTGTGCTGATCCCAAACTACGTGGCTGAGAAGACCCTAACAAAGACCCTTAGTACCAATTGAGCAGTGTGTAAATCCCATATCCTTCTTTTGCTTACAGTACCATCTGTATGCTGCTGACACTCATATCTATCTGTCCACCCCTGACCTGTCTCCCCCAGTTCTGGATAAGGTTTATTGCTGCTCATCATGGATGCCTGACAGATTTCCTAAACTTAACCTGGATAAAACCGAACTCATCATCTTCCCCTGTTCGACTTCATATCTCCTCCTGACATATTTTAAACCGTTAACAACACTGTCAATCGCCCCTCCCCTCAGGCACGTTGTGTTGACGTCACCTTCGATTCTGCCCTCCCATTTACCTCCTATGTTCAGAACATTTCCAGGTCCTGTCACTTTCACCTGTACAACATCTTCAAAAACTGGCCCTACCTGTCCCCAGAGACCACCAAACTCCTTGTACATGCTCTTACCATCTCTCGTCTGGACTACTGTAACATCCTCCTCTCTGGTATTCCACTTACCCGACTCTCTCCTCTACAATCTATTATGAATGCTGCAGCCAGACTCATCCATCCTTCCCACCATTTTCCGTCTGCCACATCTCTATGTAATTCTCTTCATTTGCTTCCATTCCACCTAAGAATCAAATTCAAGCTCCTGTGCTTTGCCTTCAAATCCCTCCACAGTTATTGTCCCACTTACATTTCTAACCTGGTAAAAATACTTCCCCTGGCCGCTCTTTTTGCTCCAATGACCCACTAATGACTTCTTCACTCATAACTTCATCACATGCACAGCTCCATGCCTTTCTAGAGCTTCTCAGACTCCCTGGAATGGTCATATTGTCCTATTATGTCCTATTTGGCTTGCTTCTATTTTCTGCCTAGATAAAAGAGTAACCCATCCTTTTAAACTTGCCTATCCATCTTCTTCTGTTTCTTAAAACTCTCATTACTCACCCACCAATCCATATCCCCCTCCCATTGTGTGCTGCTTCCTCACCTCTTAGATTGTAAGCTCTTCGGGGCAGGGTCCCCTCTTCCTCTTGTGTCTGTCCATCATATACATACCTGATTTATTGTACAGCAATGTGTAATATGTTGGTGCTATATAAATACTGTATGTTATTATTACTATTATTATTATTATTATTATTATTAATAATAATACTATTGTTGCTGTCCATATCCCTCATTTTTTGACTGCAGTGTACAAATTTTCTGATGGGTTCTTCTAACAGGATGATGCACCATATCACAAAGTGCAAATAATCTCAAACTGGCTTTGTGAACATGACAATTAGTGCACTGTACTCAAACAGCTTCCATAGTCACCAGATCTCAGTCCAATAGAACACGCTTGAGATGTGGTCGAACGGGAGATTCAAATCATTCATATGCAGCTGACAAATCTGCAGCAACTGCATGATGCTATCATATCAAGATTAACTAAAATCCCTGGGGAATGTTTCCACAACCTTTTTACCAATATTACCTTTACCACCAAAAATTATGGCAGTTCTGAAGGCAAAAAGAGACTGACCTGTTACAAAATATACCTAATATAGTGGCCAGGGAGCCTATATCTTGGTGATTTCTTGTCGTGCTGTCACAGGCTGTCAGAGGGACAAGAAGGAAGAGGAAATCTCCTTAACAGGGTTACGGAGTGCAATAAAATATTCACAGAAGTGTTGACTTTTTTTACTTTAGTGGCCTAAACTTCACTCATTGATTATACCCCCAAAACATTATCAAAAAGTTCAATTTCAATCAGGAGTTTGACAATGTTATTTCACTTGAGTCTAAATATGCCCCCAATCTACAACAGACTAATAGAAAGCTTTGTCCTTCTTTTTATTCACAGAGCTGGTAACACAGACTGTGGAGATTGTGAAGCAGACGGTAGACATTCAGGAGAAGGGTGTTCGATTACGGCTGACAGTCGTGGACACTCCAGGTTTTGGAGATGCTATAAACAATGAGGAATGGTACGCTTACCAGTATACACAAGATATGTTCTATGTGCTCTGTATTGCAGAAAATGCATGAAAGTACAGTACCAGAGCACTCTTTCATAATTGTCACAAAAATATTTAATTGTCTTATAATAGTGCCTAGTATTATACATTTTTTCATATTAGGTAAAAAAAGTGAAATATTCATTTGTATATTTATTGTATGTTTATTATTTAGATTTATGTTTTATATTTACAGTGGCTAGGCATGTATTGTTATATCAGATTTACAAAATTGTGGGAGAGAAAAAGTGATGAACTGACATGACTGTGGGGTGTTTCGGGCACTGCCAGGGCATTGGATGATGTACAGAAGTATTTTATGCTAACAGTTTACACTGTTTAATCCTGCTATTGGTTAAAGAATGTCCTTTCCAGGCCTGTGTGAACAATGAATCACAAGTTTACAAAGTTTACATTATAATCCAAGTTTACATAGATCTGAGAACTCTGTCCCCACCTCATATAACAGCACTAGGTGCCTATCACCAAACACCAGTGCCGTCACATCAGAGGAAGGCGAGTTGGTCACATGCTCCGGTACTCAGGAATGAAGGCTTTTTTTTTGGCTTGTAGCAGCTAAACCGAGAGGTGAGGACTAGGGTTTGAGAAAAGCATAGTGTTTTATTTATTTCTGTTTAATTGATTAGTATGTTCTTTCCATGGGGTGGTATGCTCCTTTTCTGGAGAGGAATGTTCCTTTCATGGGGTGGTATAGTTCTTCTATGGAATGGTGTGTTTCATCCAAAACTAACCCAAAACATAAAAATCACACTTACCTTCAATCCCACGGATCAGTCGATCTGTTGGGAGGTTTCTTCCATCGGGTCCGGTGTCGTCCCGGTATCCGTCTTTGGCCTGACACAGAGGGAGCGCCAGGCATGGACATCTTCTCTTCTCTTGCATTCTTCTTCCTGCGTCACCGATCACTGTGCAGACGTGCGATCATGTGACGTAAATTGGGAAAAAACTTGCCAATCTCACTGCGCATGCTGGAGATCGGCTATTTTTTTCCATATTGATGAAAAGGCTTTCTCGGGCATCTCAGGCATGCACAGAAGGAGCAGCCAACAGCCTCCAGGAATTACGTAGGTATCCTGGGAGGCTCTGCGCTCCCATTCATTCTTGATCACCTAGGCAATCGAGAATTAAAGGGTTAGTGCTGCACCCTTTTTTAATGATAGTCTATAATCCCCAGTCTTGGAGCACTTTAATAAATCCTCCCTTTAAGATTGAACAGTCTTTTTGGGTACAAAGCATTACCAACAAAATCTAAACTCTGTTTTATGTCTTTTAGCTGGAAGCCAGTTGCTGATTATATTGACCAACAATTTGAGCAATACTTTAGGGATGAGAGTGGTCTAAATCGCAAGAATCTCCAGGATACACGCGTACATTGCTGTCTGTATTTTCTGTCTCCTCTTGGACACGGGTATCTGTCTTTTCTTATTGCACATATAAAGGTTTTTTTATTTAAATTATCCTGCATAGATATTATATTTTACAAATGTGCCAGTTATGGACATGCAGTTTTTAGAACAATTTTGTGAGCTCACTAGTTACTTGAAATAATATTTTTCTGTTTGGATTCTTGAGGAAAATTTCTCAGCACAAATTGTGGAAGAGCAAATAAGATTATTAATATCTGCTGTATTTTTATTTGTTTACCACTGTGATAATATTACTTTTATGGCCTTTAAATTTAAGGTTATGATACAATATAGGGGTTAGGCTATGCTTAACTTTAGGGATTAGTTTAGGATGAAACTCTGGCTACAGGTTCACTTATCTTGCCTCAAGTGAAAGGATGGAGAGTGAGGTACTTGCCTGCCTTCATATCCAAGAGTATCAGATATATTTGTTTTATGGCAGCACCTACACACAGTGCTGGGAATGTGTAGTTTATTTTGCTAAGGAACAGGTACTCATAATCTGAGTATTCAATCTGAGGGTTAAACACTTAATCCAGTGTTTTCAGTAATCCAACAAGGCCAGTGTCCCCCTCTGATAGACAGTAAAGTGGGGATCCCTCTTACTCTTTTGCAACAGTGAGCTTTTTACTTCCAGTATCATTGTACCCATCCCTTGCTAGGACGGAAGAGAGATTTTTGGCTTTGCAGGGCGGCAGCGTGATTGTTTCAATAGAAGCAGATAGGCTCCTATTCTGACCCGGAAATCCCAGCACCCAGATTGAGAGCCAATGATTTTTTTTTCGGTTTTTTTATGAGTACAGTGCTGTTTTTTGCTTTTGGTGCAACAATATCCTTTTTCTAACTGTGACTGCTACAAAATGTCAAACTAAACTTCCATTACTTAATATTTTGAGACAAAATTCCAATATTAATAACTATGATTCAGTTGTTCTTGCTCCTTCTGAAAACATGAAAATGTATCTTCAGTGTTTTAAATACAGTGGTACCTTGGTAAAGGTATGTAATCCGTTCCAGATCCTTGGACTTATACTAAACAAATTTCCCCATAGGAAATAAAAAAAAAATGATTACTCCGTTTCCATGAAAACAAATCCTATTGTTATTGTCATATTACACATTGATGGGGCTGTATAAATTAATTTAAACACTGCTTAATACTAAAATACATAAATACAAAAGCAATTAGATGAGTTAAATGAAAATCTAACCTCCCTTTACCTTGCTGAGAATATTCAAGTGCCTACTAGGATGGTGCTGAGCAGGGAGGAGGAGGAGATGTTATGTAAATCACAGAGAGTTATAGCGCGGGTTGTTCACTGAATGGTGGCAACTGGCGTACTGACGCTTGTGGGCAGTCGTAGCTTTGTCTGGAGAGAGGTAAACAAGGGTAGTACACAGTGTTATGACTCATTTTGACCCATACAAGTTCTAGCACAAGGGTTGTATACCAAGCAAAATTTTTCGAGTCCAAACAGGACTTATATCAAGTTGGACTTATTCCAAATGGGACTTATACCAAAGTACCACTGTATAGGGAATTGTTTTGCTAACATCAACCTTTTGATGAGCAAGCTAACATACAAAAACAAGCCTCAGATTTTAGTGATGAAGTAATAAAACATACTAATAATATTATTGTTTACTAATATCAATTATACTGAATGCAATACTAGCTTATTGAATGAACAAATACAACCTATTTAACAATAAGTGTAACCATTTATAGTCATGTTTTACTTATTACTTATTGCTGTGTTACCATTGGGAAGATCCCTCCCCCTTTATTTTGCATTGGTGATCATTGTCAAAAGGAAAAAGTGAAGAGAAATTGAAAATGTTGGAACTTTCCCCAGAACAAGTAGGGAAAGTTATTCCAATGGGGACATCTTTCCTAGGAACAACTGAATAAAAGGGAAATCCCTTCACGTTTAGAGATTTCTTTTAGCTTTCTTTTGCATCTTTGAGACAGATACAATTGCACAATGTCCTCAGTAGTCCAGCAGGAAAACAGCAAAAGATAACCTGGTAGCTTTTTGTACCTTATATCACACCACAAAACTACAGTAATGTTTGTGCATTATATACACTAGACATGTTTGTCATATTTGTATTTGTGAGATGTATTTACAATTCTTGTAATCAGTCTCTGGGCTTTAAATTGCAGACGTTCTTAATGTGGATAGTATTATGTCTTTGCAGATTGCGACCTTTAGATATAGAATTCCTGCGAGCACTACAGGACCGGGTGAATATTGTGCCAATTCTGGGAAAGGCGGATACTCTGACACCTAAGGAGCTCATTCAGAAAAAACAAAGGGTGAGACATATGCATATGTGCCTAAGAAGAGGGAAGGACTAGGAATATTTGGCTTGGGAAAAGCAACCAATGAGGCCTTTATTACCAGAAATGGATATCTGTAGGCTAAATGAAACATAGCATTTAAATTATACCGTTGTGTGATTGGCTGCCATAGTGAAAGGTGCGGGTGAAATTACCAGATTTAAATCTTTAAGTAAATCAGCCTCAGTATATGAGAAGTCCTTGGTGGTTGTTGCTGCTTTTGTTTATCTCATTCATATTATGATGACATTTTCAGATGCTTCTGCTTTGTATTGGAAAAAAACACCTAAAAGTATCAGAATTAGAATTAGTATTAGATGTACAACAGTTATACTGTATCTTTGCAGTGTCTTCATCTGAGAAGCAAATAAACCATGCAGTCCATGTAGCACACTTTGTAACCAATGTTTAAAGGTAAGCAAGCTATAACAACAAATCAAAGGCAGTTTTTTAATAGCCAGACTGCGCATCACAAAAAAAAAATATTCTTGAACTTCTAGGTAAGCAGAATAATATGGTGTATTGTCTGAGATAACTTTTCATTTGCAAAGATTTTCTAGGAGTATGCAACCAAATTGTGAAGGTTCTAAAAAAATGAACACAAAAGTGTCACAGTGCTTTAAGTGGTTAAAAAGATTGAGGCCAGCACCTCTGTCTTGTTGCAGTTAGTCAGAAATCCTTGTTTGATATTTTGCAATATATTAAGCATTTATTAAGTCTAACAAAAGAACATTTATACATTTATAATTGAAAAATAAAACAGCTCCTAGCAAGTGGCCCATTTCTTTCTCTGTTTTCCATACTGTTGATAAGACATCACTTCACTAATGCTCAGTGGGATCTGACTGCATGGCATTTAATTCTCATTATCTCAGATAAAGCCACAGGATTATCATTCTCTGCATGTGTTTAACAAGAAATCAGTTCATGGAATTATTATCACTTATTTATAAAGAGCATTCTCCACAGTGCTGTACATCAAGGTTACAAGACATACTAAATATGAACAAACAATTGAGATGAACCAGTGTCTAGAGCACATGCAATCGCCAAATGATTGTCATTTGATTTTGTTGATTTGGACAGCTTTTTGCAATGATCAGAATAAAAGTGGACATTGTGTGACCTCAGTAGATGCCACTAGCTAGTCTTAACTGGGGTAAATGTTTGTCAGGCTTTCTGGAATTTTCAAGCCAACTGCTATTATTCTAATAACAAACAAATCTAGGACAGAGGGTGCCTACTGAATGCTTTTCTACAAAATCTTTGTTCCCTGTCCATTGGTTATGGTCTTTCAAGCATCAAAATTAGTCTGGGATGCAAATGTAAACTAACTTTAATACATTTGGTAAAAAAGACCATCTTTTTATACTTCTGCGTGTGTTGTAGTGCCAGCCTCTGGTTATGCGTCAGTCTGTACCCCATGAAGTCAGAGTTGCAGCTGCTCCATTTCCTCTATGTCCTTCCTGGTCCATAAAAGCTCCCCTGGAAACCTGGAAAGGGAATCTAAGGTGTATTTTTAGTGAGTCACATCGCATTAGGAACTGGCAAAGAAACATTTTATTCCTGTATAGGTATTGACCACACATTGACAAGAGACCAACAGACCAATTTAAATAGGAATGTTGGCAGTGTGTTACAATCATATGAGATTTGACAATTGACAAATTATTTTTGTAATTGACCACACATTGATATTGTGATGTGGAGGAGTAATAATAACCGTGTCTTGCTACAGGAACAGAATGATAAAAAAAAATCTGCATGCTTTATTGAAGAAAATTAGGTATGGGGTTCAATTTAGTTAAAGTTTTCAAGATAATGAGATTTCTATAAAGAGTGGATAAGACAGGAAAAAGTATGAGGGAGCAAATACCTCAAATAGCAATCCGAACTAGAAGTGTGCCTACTGTACAGCTTTATTCTCCCTAGAGGTATTCCCGAGTGTGGCTCTGGGTTAATTTTCAATGCCAAAAGCGGTAACCCCGAGCCACACTTGGGTGGAATTGCCAGGGAGCTTTAAAGTCCTACCTTGTTCCCACGTTCCAGCGGCATCCTCCAGCAGTGCCCCCGGTGTCCTCTAGCGATGCCCAGCATCTGCCGACATTGCCAGACTACACAGATGATGGCCAGCATCTGCGTCCCTGGCATGTGAATGTTGGGGATGCGAGGCCAGTTGAAGAAGATGCCGGCCAGGCATCTGCTTGCGAATCTTAGGCTGGAAGGCAGGACCGTGGGGCTGGTAGACAGGACCAGGCAGAAAATTTAAAATAAGGAGTAATTTAAAAATAATCATTATTCAGACCGCCAGGGAGGTTAATAGATGACCCTGAAATTGTTAGGACACATCCCAGTATACATATTTATTATGGTTTATAATATAGGTAAGTGTATTCAAGCTGCCATTGCTGACTTGCTTTTAATGTTTGGTTTGTGCACCCCTGAGTTTGCCTTCATTGGTGAAGTCAATCAAGCATGCAGTTAGCAAAGTCTGAAAACTCCTGTGCTGCTTAGTTTGTTTTCTATTCTTTTTTTCCCTAACTAGGATGTGGACAATAGACCTCAGACTTGCACCTTTAAAAGTGTCAGCTCTTGTATCCTTACAGATCCCCTTTAAAGAGAAAACTATATCCATAGGTTTCTAAACCATGTATTTCTTCTTTTCTCAGATACGGGAGGAGCTGGATTATTTTGGTATTCGAATCTATCAGTTTCCTGATTGCGACTCAGATCAAGATGAAGATTTTAAGATTCAGGATATGGAGCTAAAGGTGATGAATGAATGACAATAAATAGGGAGTAGAATTAGGCTGAGATTTATCAGAAATCAGTTGGTTTATAGCAAAGACAATTGTTGAATTCCTATTTTCTGGTGCCAATTACATTCTTAATAATTGAAGTGATGCTGAGGCCTGCTCATACCATGAACATACCAGGAATTTTGATGCTATTTTTGCACTCATCCAGCCAATTTAATCTGCCATATAGATAATTCTGACCAGAGATTGTCAGCCCTGTATAATGCAGCTATAATTATTGATGTAATGATATTATTAGTGGTATTTTCTGCACTATGGTACTATAGTACATGTTTACTGCAGATTTGTGCAGAGACTAGGGCTTAACTATATCTAGACAATTGTAGTCCCAGGTTGTTCTGTCTGAATTTTAAAATATTTGAAATTTATTAGAAATTTGTCCTAAACTATTGATCACATGGATTATTTACTTGCACCCCTTAATATCCCTTTTTGTTCCCCAGAAAAGCATTCCATTTGCTGTGATTGGTTCTAACACCATTGTGGAAGTTAATGGGAAACGTGTAAGAGGGCGACTGTACCCATGGGGTGTTGTAGAAGGTACAATCCATACATATACTTACTTCCTAATTGTTTTTATTATAGGATTTACATTTTTGTAGCAGCCATTCAGCAAAATTGCCTAACATACAGATAGCCACTAGTGAGAGAAACTACATATGCTATTATATCCTAAAAATAACCTACAAAACTGTATTGCAGGTCTAAACTCAGGGATTCCAGCATGTAATCTGAGTGCATACAAATTTTAGCTAAAATGAAACATTTTGTAATTCCATTTTTTGTTGAAGTCAATGGAAATATATTTTGCTAACTCTTACAGTTGTCTGAATGGCTTAAGAATTCTATATGAAATTGTCCACCTTTGGTGTATACTCATGGTCACAGTAATATCTCTATCATCATATTTTATTTAGCTATCTTTTGTATTTTATAGTGGAGAATGAAAAACACTGTGACTTTGTCAAGCTGCGCACCATGCTGATTCGAACTCACATGCAGGATCTTAAAGATGTAACCCGAGAAACACATTATGAGAACTACCGGGCTCAATGTATCCAGAGCCTGACGCAGCGTGTGGTTAGGGAAAGAAACCGCAAGTATGAACAGGGGGATTATTAAATTTGAATTTCCTGTTTATTGTTACTGTTTTTGACAAAACTTTCTAAAATACAAAAATATCAGCTGATAGTTGCTCATAGTGAGTGATTTGTACCCAAATTCTCAATGAGCCTCTGGTCTGTGCAAGGCTTTTACACAGCCTAAAAAAAAACAAGCTAAAGTTCCACATTTTTACCTTCTAATCTCAAGGGCTTTTAGGAGCTTCATCTGGCGGTGTGGGCAATCTTTATTTTACAGAATGTTCAGTGTGTGATGATGTCAATATTTTCACAATATCATGGTAGGATCAGTAGTTGGAGAATGGGCAGTTATCTTATGATGTCTATAAGATTCATTAAGTTGATCATGGAGAAAACTGATTGGCTGGGTTGGATATTCACAAGTGATCATTATCGTGGTTTACAGATAGGACTAGTAATTTTAAAAATGTGGTTATATTACTTTTAAAATGTATAAAGTTAAATGTTTTAAAACTAGTAAAACATTTTGGGGTACACTTTGATTAAATAGTATAGTACACTTGACAGATTGACAGATTGGTAATGTCATTAGCAGGGTATATGGCAATATCTAACTTTCAGGCTTGCAAGAAATCTCTAGCTATGGGGCCTGCTATAAATTGCTAAAGTATAAATATGGACAGTCTTCATCCAATGTCCTAATTCCTTTTTTTCTTTAGTTACTAAAATAAAATAATTTTGCTGCCACTCATTCAAAAGAGGATGAATCTAAGCTCCCAAAAACAATAGAACTAAAAAAAATGTCTTTTAAAGGAACACGTTGCGTTTTACCTAATGTTTTACTTTTTTCATGAATATTTTGATGACCTTATGCCACTTCCAAGTGGGCCAGCAGCTTATTATTTTTTTTTATTTTCTATTTGATCTCTACAGTAAGCTGACCAGAGAGAGTGGAACAGACTTTCCAATCCCCAGTGTGCCTCCATCACCAGACCATGAGACACTGAGACTCATCCGGGAAAAGGATGAAGAGGTCAGTGAACAATCAGGCCCCAATCCCAGGCCCCAGACCCTCTTTAAATTAAATCAGCTAAATACCTTGTAATAATCTAACTTATTCAAAAAATTTCGAAAAGTTACCAGATGAATCCCATTATTGGGGCTTCAATAGATTTTTTTTTCTAATAACAGAAATTGCTATATTTTCTTCCCTTTCCTGGATAGTGGAGATAAGTTGGAACTTTCAGTTGAAAGCTGCAGTACTTGACTGAATGTTGACTGAAGATCTTGCAGATTCTGATCCCCTTACTCCCCGCTACGTGTTTGTGGTTCCTTGCTGACATTTCAAGAAGTGTTGGAAGTGGGTTTTCTTAGAAAGTGAAGTTCCTCATAAGGAAAACAGCAATAATATTAATAATAAACAGAGCTTTTAACTCTTTTACCAGATCATAGTGAGAGGGTTTTCAGCAAGGGAACAAGAACCTTCATGGCAGAATCACTTTTTTAATGAAAAATGCAGTTTTAAAAATATTGAAAATTAATTTGAAATTACCATAACATGTTAATCTCATCTGAATCTCATCTGGAAATGTAGTGATTCGGGTTTACTTATCCTCCAATCACTTCAGTCATCCTCATTGCTTTCTGTATATATTTATGAAATTTTGTAATGGTGGTTTAAAAAAGCTAATTTAATAATCCAAATTAATGATGTTCTAACTTACTTTCTCCTTTCCACAGTTGCGGAGGATGCAGGAGGTGCTGCAGAAGATGCAAAAACAGATGAAAGACTCTCATTAAGCCTTTCCTGTGCCACTTCCTACCTAATGTTACCTTTGTTTTCCTGCTGATATCTCTACTTCCTAAAAACATCAAGCTTATATGATCAAACATAAAGATCGATTGCCTGCAGAGGGAAAACTGAACATTATTAGACCAATGGATAGGTCTAGTAAGCACACCTTTGGGATATAGCATAGAATTTATTTTAGATAGGGTTTAATGAAATGCAATCTATTTTGTTTAAGATATTCTTGTATAAGTGGGTAGCAGTCTGCTTTAGACTTAAAGAGGAACTAAACTAAAAAAAAAATACACTTACCTTCAATCCTGCAGGGCAGTCTGATTGCTCCATAATTGTGGCCTTGGCGGCCGAGAATTAGAGGGTGGTGCTGCACCCTTTTAAAAGAAAAAAAAACCCTGAGTTTTTACCTTACATAAAAGGGTTGTCTACCCTTTTATGTAAAGTGAAAATTCTAAGTTTAGGTACACTTTAAAGGATATATAAACCCAAAGACAAAACTTAAATATATTGTAATTTACCAGTTTTTAGATATGGAAGTGGCATTTGTTTTAGTGGTCATGTATTTTTTACAGGTACAGAAAAATACATATTATTTCTGTCAAAACGCCAGTATTCTTGTAACTTGCTGTGCACTGGATTGATATCTTAAACAATGTTAGCTGTTTTCTGAGCAATCTACACAAAATCACAGCGTATGTAATGTAGATGAAAAGAAGAGAAGGTATTTTAGTCAAAATACTAAATAGTCTCAGTCATGGAGAGCTTCAATACATCAGGCCCAGTAAGTAAGCTTTGCAATCTTAATACAGAAAGTGTGTGACTGGTAGATCTGCTAGATAAAAATAAAGTAAATAAAGCCTGGATAAAAAGTAAAGTAATGGAACCCCCACATCTGATAACATATAATTTATTATATTTGTGTTGTTGGGTTTTAATATACACAAGTGAGTAAATTGAAAAGTTTGTTTTTGTGCAACTTTAGAGGAAAGAATGTAATTGCTATGATGCTCTGTAAGAATCCCAAGGTATGATGGAATTATTTTATATTTAGAATATTTCTTCCATAAAATACTTTACAAAAGTTACTTCTGGGAACAGAACTTTCAATATTATTGAATGCACAACTTTTAGTTTTCAGATAACAATGCACGTTCAATGCACGAGTCAAATCTGAGCCAGTAAAAAATTTATGAGTATGTATTTTACATAAAGCAATGTAGTTTATTGTAACTGTATACCAGCGTTCCTCTACTACCGCTCTGTAGAACCTTGAGGCTTATGGGGGTTCTTTGGTCTCCCACTTACAATTCCCCAAAAATTGGTAATTTTCCATTGACCGTCGAATTGAAAGGAAACTTCTTCGTAAACCACCAGTTTTAGCAAACATCGCCAATAAATTTAGGGAATGTCAGCATTTTCACTGTCTGCATCTCTTTTATAGTTACTGTTATTTATTTAATTTTAAAATTAGTGTTTGTTAAAAAAAAAATCTTCCTTATTCAAGGTGCCCCATATTGTTTTATTTAAAACTTTTTACAACTTACTGATTTTACTAATGTACCAAGCCTTCCTCCACTCTTAGGGAATGGCTGCTGTAGACACTTCTTTAGATGTGAGACGTGTCAAATATATTTGTTTGGCATTAGTATATTCAATACTTTCAGGAGAGCAGCCTAGGGTAACAATGCTACGTTTCCAATATATACAGTACAGTGAGTGAGAATGTCACACAACGACACCTTCATTCTTTTACCAAAATCACAAGTTAAAAGTAAAAAATATAAAATAGTCTGTGAAAAAGAAAAGTAATACAAATATATTTATGGACTGGTTAGCTGCAAATTATTTTAAAAATGTGAATAATTTCCAGGCAGCACAGATTCTCTCAAATGACATGATATAAAAGGAAAAAGAGTTTCAACTAAGTTGCTAAGTTTCTGTTTTATAACTGCCCATATCTTGAACAGGTAGGATTTAGGTTAGATTCACATATTTCCGTGCACACAGACATATGTGGCAATGCATTATACGGTTTTGTATTTTTGCCGGAACAATTTCACGGGTAAAGCTTATCAAGGGCACATTCAACAAGTCAGCACATGGAAAAAAGCATGCCTTTCCTTCCACATTGGGGGTCATCCATAAGTATGTGGGGGTTCGGTAGGAGAGGTTATGTGTTCTTTCTTTAATAAGGGGGGAACAACATATCTGTCCACTCCCAAGAAAAAGTACAAGGGTACATTAGTACTCATTACCTATTCCCAAAAGAGTTAAATGTATATAAACATAGTACTCAAACACTGATTAAAAAAAAAGTCCTTTTGTGAAATAAAAACATGAGCACATACTTTAAAAGTCTAGATAACTTATATTGAAAAAAAATAGATCCATTGGCAATAACATTTTTCAACCATGTGAATTCATAAAGCACAATGACCTGATGCTCAACGACGCTTACCCATTGCCAAAGAGCAGAACCCCTGAGTAAGTAACATCCTTTGAGGTAACAACTGGAATGCTTAAATCTCTGATAGAACTGATAGAAACTGAAAGTAGAAGTGTGGCGGAAGCAGTTCGGGGGTAAAACCACCACCAGGTGTAAATTCTACATTATTACAGAAACATACTTTCCACCATGAAAGTAATTTGGAAATGAGCCACTCATTCCTATAAAGCTCATCTCCTTATATTTATATCAGTTGTTTAGCTGTGCCTGGCTTCAGAATTAATGATCTGGAATAAGAATGCTGAAAATTTGTGCAGCTGTAGCTTCCAAAATTTTGACCCGGATAGTTAGCATTTGTAAGATGTCTGCAATGGCTGCCTGCATATTTATCCTTTTACAGGCTTCCTTTAAAGATCAAAATATATACCTTGGAATTTAAAGACATTACTGCAACCTTGGGAGTAACAACCTCTTTAATGCGCCTTGCCGTGGCTGACTTTCCTTGCTTTTTTTCTAAAGATTTGCCTGTTGTAGCATGTTTTCTTCCAATGACAAATCAGTATTCACATTTGCTTTCAACAGTTGGCTGAACCTGCACTACTTGTAACTGATTATATTAAACTTCGTCTTCCTCTTGCTGTTGGCTTGATTATTTAACATATTCCACTTCTCACCCAACCGAGAGTCCTCTTTGTCCAGCCATAGACTCAAGTTTTCCGGGTTATTTTTCAAAGGTGTCCTGTGGTCAAAGTGAAAGAAATGGACTGGAAAGATTTAAGGATTCAATTTGCTTTGCAATCTTCTCCAGGAAAGAAAAGGTCCATATCACGCTTGCACTACTGGTGAGAAACACTGACCTGCTTGCAGGTATCACAACCCTGTGGGCTAGAAAAGCAACGCATATAGCTGGCGAGGGAGCAACAAATACAAGCAGTTGAGTGTTTTCCCTGCACATCTTAGCAATTCTGTCACGTGCACAGTTATAAAGCAAAATATATTTCCTTACATTGTGCAGGGTAAAGTATAATGGTGAACATATAGCAATATTATTAATAAATAGGCCACTTTATGTTAAGGATAATTCCTCATCCTTGGGAAAATTGTTCTCTCAAAATCATTTATTTTGTCATTGTGCTTCATTTTTCACAGTGGCCACTGCTGCATAAATTGTTTTTTTTTACAGATGAGCAAAGTATCAACTTCAAACGTCCCATAAAATTGTAATAAGTTATTACTAATAAGTTTGTTTTCCATTCTTATGCTGTACCACTAGTCAGTTTGGGGTATTCAAAATCCCCTATTATTACCGCTTTCCCATCCAGTGGAGCAGTATCTGTGAAGGGAGTCCAGTAGTATTAGTTTAATAGGGGTTTGGCAATTTATGTTCAGAAAATCCGAACTTTGACATGGATTGCATAAAAATCTATGGTTGGAGTGGGAGATATATCTTGATAGAAGATCCTGACCATTTTTTAGGCTAATAAGCAAGCAACTGTCAAACAAAAGGCATAGAAAGCTGAGCAGTGCCATGAGTGACCTGAAACAAATCCAAGCAGCGCTACCATCCATTGAAGGACCACTAACCTTCCTTGTGCCTCCATTTGTGTGTATACAAATCTAATTGCACAATTTTTAAAGTGCATTTCCTAAATGTGTGATGTTTTTAAGCAACCAAACTGTGTAATTGTTACAAACTCCCAAAACGTATAGTGCTTTATTTGTGTGCATATATTTTCAGTTATAATTTTTATGGCTTTAAAGTTGAGTCATAGTTCTTAATTGTGTAACCTTTGTGATTCTCTGCCCCTGGAGGCACCTTGCTAGATTGCCATCTGGGCAGAGCGAGCTCCTGTTATTGTGTTTGGTGGGGACAGCTGGATTGACTACAATGAGAGAAGCTCCACCAGCTGTATCAGCTAATCAAGCTGGAAGGATCCAATAAAGAGGAACATTTTCTGTTGGACTGGTGGCTGTGAAGCTAAAGGTCTGAGGTAAAATAAACTCCAGGGCTATGAACCTTGGAGTGTCCTGGACAAGACTCCGGAAGACAATACTGTTGAAGGTCTGAGTTAGTGACCTGAACAACTCTGGCAGAGAGCAAATGTTGAATATTGACATAAAAGAGCACAAGAGGTCCAAGCCCAGGAGTGGAAAAAGTCAGGTGGACTAAAGTTGGCAGTAGTGACCTTGAAGATAATTCAAGCTGAAGGTCTGGCACACAAGCAAAGTGCAATTTTGTGTAACTGTTGTAGAGGTGTTTGTGTTGGATATTTGCTTGGCTGAATAAGTTTCCCTAGTCACCTTACACCAGGATGGCATACTAGAATGGTTTCACCCACCCCAGAACACTTTAGGGTCAGTTTTTCCTACTGATCAGAAGGCACTTCCTATGCGTTTTGTTTATAGTTCAGTATTCAGTGTATAGTTCAGTTCAGTTAGAAGTTTAGTGTGTGGAAACCCACTTTCAACTACAAAACACTTCAGAAGCTCAGCAGACCTGATGCTTGGGGAAAGGGAGAGTCCTTGATGGTATATACATACCAAAATGTGTCCCATTGAGGTATAGTAAAGACTCCTGGCATTTTCCGTTCTTCAGGATGGTTGGAAAGGTGGACCTTGTCCCCTCCTAGAGGTTGCTGCCTGCGCTTCTTTCTGCTCTACTTGCCATGTACAGGGGAAGTAAGGCTGTGTCATGGTAGCTATGCCAGCCTGAAACTTTAAATGTCATACTATACTGGACTAGAGCAGGCTAGATTGGTCTGTCCCGCAGTGCTCAGCCAAGTTCTGAGCAGGCTGGAAGGCCCCACTCTGTTCATCATTGAGTAACTTGTTGGTGCCTTGGAGAGGGGTAGACATCATGGGCCTGATTTATTAAAGATCTCAATGGCTGGAGAACATACACTTCCATCAGTGAAGCTGGGTGATCTAGCAAACCTGGTAAATCTGCGTGGGGTTCATCTTTAAAGTTGTGTTTCAAATACAGATGAACTGGGAGAGCTTGGATAAGACGCAGCCCTTATCTGCAGTCTTCAATAAAGTCCAAGGATGTTTTAAGGTTTAGTTGTGGCACATAAAAAAGGCTTTTTATAAGAACAATTTGCATGCCTAATTGTTTAGAGAAACTGCAAGTACATGTTCTGCGTGAATTACCCAGCATTATTTCATTTTATGTTTGCACAATGTATAAAGATGTGAGTGTTGTGTAAATCAAACATTCTCCAAGTATTTTCTTTTTGAATTCAATGCTCTTAGGGTTTTTTTTTCTTAATCAATGTTCTTTGGGTCCTGTGATTTAAGAATGAATACTGGTATGGTATTTCCTCTTCTCATTTATTGTAGTTCTCATAGTTTGCATTTGTATAGAATGTTCTTGAGCTATGGTGCTTTCATACAAAAACATGTATTGCATCATGTTTGCACTTGCTAATTACATTGATTTGCAACATTGGAACAAATAGGTTTTGAGAAATGTTTTGCCCTGTAAACGACATCCTAAATATCAGAAAATAGCAATTTAAGCATATTAACATTTTTATGACTTTTGCACAGATGCTCTGTCTATAGAACTTGGTGACAATACAGTACCGCAGAGAACAAACAGGGTCATTAACAGGATCAACAGGTAACAATATCATTTTACAATGGATGTTGAAAATTAAGAACAAAAACTGTGATTTTAGTGACTCAAATGAAGACTATATTTATTTTATCCACAGTTCTACTTTATTTAACTAGAAATACATTCTACAAATACATATTAAAATAAAAGTCTTGTTTTATACATTTCATGGCAAACAATGATTTATTTGTTTCCTTTACTTATGTTAGATATATACAATTTATAATGACGCACAAACAGTAACACTGCTAAAGGTTTTTTAGAAGTCAAGAGGAAAGCCTACAAAAATAGGAAACACCTAAGCATACAGGACACAACATATAGAAGCCACCATTGAAAGGTTTGTCATTTAACCATACAGTTATTTGTAAAAATAATATGCACTGATTTAAATGAGCAGAATGGAATAAAACTAACAGAAGAATAATAAAAAATTAGAAGACTTCTTAGGTTGGCCACATAGGGAACGTTTGAAATGCTTTTGTACATTGCTTCTTGTATAGAAATTAGACATTATTAGTTCAGGTAAATACAATAGTCTGCAGGACGTATTAAAATAGTGGATCCTTTGCAGTTCCCACTACACAGTCCATGCCAGTGTATGCCGTTTTTGTTATTTAGCTTGGAGGCATAGCATGCTCCATACCACCATGCACCGCCATAACTGGAGGCACAATTAGAACTGTAAATGTCCTGGTCTTTATCCTTAGTTGAGAACTTCATGTTGTCGTGCATGAGCCCTGCACTTGCTGAAGACATGGCATCACCTGCAGTGCCCGTGTAGCTGCCCAGCCTCAGCCTGTAGCCATTAGCTTCATCATCCACACTGAACAGGTTGTAGTCAGCATATTTTTCTTCATTGTTATTGTCAAAAAGAACAAAACGGGCCTGGTAGACCCTCTGCTTAGTGATTTGGTGAATATATTCAATGCCCAGCCAATAATCCTTTGCAACATTACCAAAGCCATATTTATAAGTTGTCCAGGACTCATCCCAGGTAATCTCTGAGTTAAAGGAATTACGCTGGATAACAATCCAACCTCCACTGTACGTTGTCATATCACAGTACACAATCAAGGGATGTAAACCTTCAGGATGTATAATGAAGACTCCACTCTCCTTCTCTCGTGAAATCTCACTGCAGTCCTTTGGAAATTCTGAGACAAAACAAGAAGACCACTTATGTATTGAAGTAACACAAGATTTTATGATCTACTTAATAATGTTTTCTGAAAGTTCAAATGAGGTTTCAGGTTACTTACAATGATCAATTGGAAGAAGATACAAAGAAGTGTGAAATGTCTACATAATGACCACAAGATTTTGTAGTAACATCATCTCTCAACATTTGCAAGTAAAACAGGTAGTCCCCGAGTTAAGGACATCTGACATACAGACTACTAGATACGAATGGACTTCCCTGCTCGCTCTTGTGCAGGACAGAGGCTTGATGGGGGGCAGCTTGCATGACTTGCAGAAGAAATCTTTTGCTAAACACAGCTAAGGATGTGGGTGATCTTAAGAGCTGAGCTGATCTGTAACATCTTGTAACTCTTTAATGACCAAGACAAACTGCTGCTGTTTTTTTTGCATATCAAAGCACAGCTTGCTCCAGAACCTAATGAATGTCTAGACTCCATACATTTTTTTTTATTTTGCTTTGTTTGTGATTATCTCACAGTGAGGATTTTATACAGTAACTGACACCACGCTGCCTAATAAAATGTTGGGACATTCTAATTGCATTTGTTAAAATAATGTACCTGTTCCGACCTACATACAAATTTACCTAAAGAACAAACCTACAGTCCCTATCTTGTATGTAACCCATGAACTTTATAAAACAATCCTTACTAAATACAAGTGTTTGTATATCAATGCATGTATAATGTATCTAAAAGCAAAACTCTTTATAGGGACTTATTTATAACAGGAAGGATATCGTTATCTGTTCTTCAGTAACACCTCCTGTTCATAAAGTCAGACCATGGGGTCCAGCCAGCATTACAGAGTTTTTTCTGTCTAATGAAGAATGATGAGCCCTGCTATAGGAGGAGACTGCTCACATAATCTGATTCCTTTTTCCTTAAACCAACCAATGTAACATTTATAGTTGTCTCTGGAATAGCAGGTGAGGGGAAATTTTTCCATAGGGACATCTGTTTAGGTGAGAACTATCCCCCACACCTTTTTTTTATTTCCTGTGATATATCTGGGACAGGAAAATAACAAAAAGATCTTTCCAGTGGTCCTAAACATTTTTCAAAGTTTTATAGAAGTAAATGATGATAGTTGTATACTCAGTCAAACCGTACTTAGGAGTTCAGCATCATCATTATTATCTCCCGGCTTTCTGTCACCATGACGTATTGAAACGACAGAAACAACAGCTAGTATCCAAAGATGATGAAAGATTCCTAAAACAAATAGGGAAACAAATTAGGTTAGCAGTTTAATATTGAACCTTATTGAGAGGGCTAAATTTTTTTCAGGTGCCTGATATTGGGCCTGTTTTATTAAAGCTCTCTGAGACTGGAGTAGATAGACTATCACAGGAGAACCTGGATGATCCAGCAAACCTGGAATTCATTTCTGACAGTTAATTTGCTATAAACTGGCAACTAATCCTGGACCAGATACATCTTAGGTTTGCTGGATCACCCAGTTTTTCCAGTCTATCTTCCCCAGTCTTGGAGAGCTGTAATAAATCAGACCCATTGAGTCCACTGATCACCAACTTAATTCCAGAAAAAAATAAGTAAAAATTGCAACTTGCCATTTGCAGCTTGAGTGGAACTACCGGCACTGCTATTAGTGCTATTACAAAGTCAAGCGAAAATGACAATATGCAGTAGGCAAGCATAATTTTACTTTTATTTGAGTTTCCAATCAAATCAGCTGAAGCTTTTTTGTTCCACCTGTCAGCAAGGACTTACTTGCTGACACCTGTCAGCAAGGACTTACTTGCTAACACCCTGCATTAACAGTCAAGACTTCAGTCTTCCAGGTTAGAGACACCAGATGCCATTTATCCCCAAAGACTGGGAATATCCTGTGTCTAATAAGAGATACGGTGCAGACCTTTATATTTCCCTATTTATTTATTTTACAGCTTTTGATGGGGACCTTTAAAAACAGTTAAGGCCAGATATGAACTGTAAGTGATCCTAAACATCTTTACAGTAAATATGTACATATAAATAATAGATATTTATATCCAGGACTGTAGCATATGGCACGGGTACAATCTGGGCCATGATTTTAACTGTGTAAATTAATAGGCAACATTAATAAATGCAATTCTATGTTATTCAAGTAACATTGAATAGGTAGCATTGGTTAACTTGCCCCACCAGATTACCTGCCATTGGAAACTCTTTCAATAGCAAGCTTTTCTGGACAAAACAGTAGACGAATGTCTTGTAAGTGTAATTTATTTAAAGCTTGTTTCAAACTATTTTAATCAACATAATCAGCCCCATTATTCAAAGGTTGTATATTAAAAAATTAACATCATCATCTAGTAAAACAAATAAAATAAAAATAGGATTACTATCCACTGATTGAAAGTAAGCTTATAAATAAAGATGCAAACAATTTCAGTAGAGAAAGAGGTGAGGTACAACAGAAATGTATTTCCTTGTTTAGTATATTACAATATTTCATTATGTTACATTTCATGTTCTAGAATTCTATTATGTAGAACAATTCCTAACACCAAACTTCAGTACTGTATTGGAATTTTTTCAGTTGTGCTGTTCTACACTTTGCCACTAGTGGGCAGTGAGACTCCAAATCCGTGGAGATTTATTGCAGATTGTTTTAAAATGTAATTTTTTATTTGATCATTAAGATGCTGTTTACAATTATTTGCACTGTTTATATCACTTTGCATTATCCAATATTACTATATCAATACTAATAGTATTACTTAGTATTATTTCTTGACAGTCATGGCCTGGGTTGTTTTTATCTATACTCTAAAAAAATTACATTTGTTATTGCAAAGCAATCTGTAGCTTCCTAAAAGCAGTTTTAATAAAATGTCTTTAAGGTTATAGAGAAACCCATCAGTATCAAAGAAAAAATATTGTTATTTTATATGACAAAGTGATTCTGCTGTTTTGATTAAGGTAATGGTCTTTTCATCTCATCTTCTGTGTCTGAATCTGTGTCTTGCTGCTTCGTGACTGTGAACTAGTAGTAGAGTTTTGGCAAAATTAATGTTGAAGTGCAAATACTAAAAATACATTTCACACATCCAGCTACTTTAAAGGTGAAAAAAAGTATATCCTTCCTGACTGGGTTAATCCCCTTTTCCCAGTTGTATACTGCCATGGAGCTATCAGGAAAGGAAAGTTACGGTAAGAAAGATTACATTTTTTGTTTTCTTTACTATTTGGGTGCATATGGAGTTTTTTTAATCACTTTTTTTATATTTGTTGCTTCTGTAACCTTCAGGAACCATGTAAAGCCCACTAATTACTTTAAAAGCAACAACAACAACCTAAATTTTCTCCAGCACACCAATCCCACCAACACTGACTCGATTGCATTTTGTCAAAATGGTAATATTTTGTCAAACTTTCCCTATTTTTGGGAACTTAAAAATTTACAATTTTACTCATTAGGACCATAGATAGCTAAGCAATAGGAGGCCAGCCCTGACAGTAACAGGATATTTCTAAAACCTGACTTATATCCAAATACCTTTCTTTCTTGCATGTGCTCAAAAAAAAATCCCACCTGACCCTTTTGGCAATTTGCTGTTTGTGTTCCACCTTCAGACCCCACAGACTCAAAAGAAATCTGCAAAATTCTAGCTTATTGATAGTTCTTAGCCAGGTGTTGTATGTGTGCTCCACGGAGTACTGCAGATAGAATCAAATAGTAATTCCGCTTTTTATGTTACATTCAATATAACTGTTTAGAGGTTTGCCATATACAGTAACAGCTCAGAATATATAATTAAAATATATAATCATATGTATATATATATAATATATAAATATATATATTCATCTTCTTTCTCTTTCATCTCATTGACGTACATTTACATATTGGGAAATCCATCATTTAGAAAAGTGTGATATTTATTAATCAGGCAGCATGACATACTATCAGTATCCAGGTTAAAGTTTGAAATACATTGAATATATTTTGCCGAAAACACTACACCTGCTGTGTTTTTTTTTACTGATGTTCACTGAGAAGGTCAAAATTAATTCTGTATGCTTCAGTATGCTATACAACAATATTATTGATTCTTCAGCTTAAGAATCAATTTAAATTATAGATATTAAACAAAATAAATAATTGCATAGTTGTTGTCCCTTGTAGACTCACCCATTTGAGTTGTCTGATTATCACAGTCTCTGGGCTCTGTTGTACTGCTGTACTGCTTCTTCTCCCCTCCGTCTTTCAATGTAGAACTTGTATTATGCCATGCCAGAAGTACAAAGTACATAGCCAAGATCTCATGGATTAATTTAACTCCTCAACAGCTGATAATGCATAGTTCTCTAAACAATATGTTTTATACCTGTATATTGTTTTATCTTGTTTAAAATGAAAAGTAATTGGTAAAGTATCTAACTTGTTTATATTTTAGTTTTATTAATGATATTTTATTTCTAGTTTATTAATACCACTTCCACTTTCTGATTCTGAAGCACATTTAAAGACTTTAAAGAGAGTTAATGTGCATTTGTATAGTCTCATACCTTAAGAAGATAATACTGCTAACAACACAAATAGCTATTCATGGGAGGTAAGGCTGAAATATTTTATCAAGTTCATTGTGAAGATTCATATTCTCACAGTTGCCATTTCCAAAGAGTGTATATGCAGTGAACATAGAGTTACTGACACTCGGCTGTAACACATATAGTAGTTTTAAATTCTTCTATTTCCAATATTAAATTCTGCTAGGAAGCTGGCTTCTTGTCAGCCCTTCCCAACTATTGGCCACCATCGGCCTTTGATATGGCTTTGCATCAAACCAATAGGCATATGATGAGGCATCAGATATGGGGAGCATAGGTGTCAACTAAACTGCTGTAGGTATTTGCATAATGGGTTATACCCATGGTGCTCTAGAAAAACAACCAACTAACTATAATATCATTACAGATTTGAAAAAAATTTCCTGCCCAGCCAGTAAGTTGGCTTGGTTACAATGGATAATCCTGGAGAAACATCAGGAAGTGTGGTCCCCTTGGGATCAATAAATACGTCAATACCCTTCTCCTTAGATCAACACAGCTCCACCCTATTCCCCCTGTTCGAGAATATATTTGATAGATAATTGAGAAATGACCTCGCCCAGACTATATATACCCATCACCTCTCCTAGCACTTTCTTCATTCTGGTAATTATTCTGATTATGTGTAATCATATTCTGGTTATGTGTGAAATTATTAATGTGCTCTCTCATGTTCCTATTATTGTATGGTAATGATGATAGTTTGCTTAGATCTTCCCTATTTTTTTTACACCTTTTTTGTTTTTAGTATTTTTCTTTTCACCTTTGTATAAATATCAAAACTTTCAGTAAAAAGTTACATTAAAAATAAGAGAGAGAGAGGCTGTTTCTCCTGTCAGGACATAGAAATAAAAATTATTGGAGATTTCGGAAAATTATTGAATGTTTGCATACCAATTGGAGAGAGTCACAGAGACAATGAACCTGATTTAATAAAGCTCTCCAAGGCTGGAGAGAATATACTTTCATCAGTGAATCTGAATGAATGAATCTGGGTGATACAACAAACCTGGAATTGATCTGGTCCAGGATTCAAAACATTTGCTAGCAAATAGCTAATGCCGTTGAAGAAATCCATTCCAGGTTTGCTGGATCTCTCCAGCCTTGGAGAGCTTTAATAAATCAGGCCCAATGGCTCCCTGGATATTAAAGCATAACAGGGATAGAATTTTGACCTAAAGAGATAATTGAGGTATTAATGTTTTCCATTGATGATTTCTATGATTTGTTGTCTTCTGCTGGATTTTCTGCAAATTTAGAGTTTGAAGTTGAATGTGTTTATTTTTGTTGTAGTTGAACTAGATAGGTGTTTTCCATGTGTCAGAAAACCACTGTGACATTTGGGAATCACGTACTTTGAGCAACTCAAATATCTTCTTATTTTTCTAGGGAGTGTAGATTTCTGCAGTAATATTTAATGTATAAAATTTATTTCATTATAAAAAGTCATAATTGGATTAGAATGTCTTAATTAATAAAAATTACATAATATTATCTCATCATGTCATTATATATAAATATATATATATATATATATATATATGTATATAAAATTATATCAGATAATTATACAGAATAGAACAATAGAGTAAAACATGGGCAAATAGCTTTGCCTAGTACAAAAACAGCAAGGTTAACAGATGAGCTGAGCAATACAGAAGTCCACAAGTTTCAAGTTTCTTTAATGATGTTAAAGATTTCATTGAGAAATATAATATTTATACATTGAGATTGTATATTATAACCCTGTGTGCATATTCTTGACAATGAAACTAGAAAGTTAAAAGTTTTATGTAAACCTTAAAAAACTCCTCTACTTGGTAACATTTGGTCTGTTAGATAGACTAATGAAAGTGTTTTTTTATCCAAAAAACAACTTTTAAACTTGCTAAAAATATTCCATGTCAACATTACCATGCCAGTGCCTGGTTGTTATAGAGCTATAATAAAAAAAAAAACATTTCATGAATGGAAAGGATGTGATTCATTTAAAAAAGGATAAAATAACTGGTGCACTAGATCTTTGGATTTCCAAAAGGATTTTTCTGCTTTCCAAAAAAAAGTCTTTGGGTATCGCACAAATCTCCCTTTGCTGTATTAGAGGGTATTAGAGGGTGATAATCCAGATGTATCCAGAAGTACTTTATGCCACTGTACAACAGCATTGAACAAATATTAGTGTTAGAAGTTTATCATGGCAGATAGTAATTGCCTGAATTTACACTACTAATAAAAAGACATGGATAACGAGAACTTCTTATCACTGTTTTTTTAACATACTCATATCTTTCCATGGAGAATGGACCTGATCTCAACATGTTCACTTGTGTGAGGGTACATGTAGAAATTTTTTTGTGTCAATCAGTACCCCAAACATGGACCTTATGTCTTAATTTCCTTCTAAAACATAGCTGTACACGTCCTGTGCCTACAGTTTTATAGCTATATATATGTGCAGTGTGAATGTTAAAGCTGTCTGCCTGCTATCCTCAGAGTTGTAATATTTAGGAACGTCACTTCTATGCTGCTTACTGCTTTTGCTGGAGAGAAGGTTGCATCTGAGGACCTGCAGACAAGCATCTCCCTGCTTCTGCTTTATTCATGCTGTGAATTTGTACTTTTTGAATATTAGCCCACCAGTCATCAGATCATCAGTAATCAGTGTAGCAGCTAAGACATCAGGAATTTCCCACAAAACAACCTACCCGCCCACAACCTATTTCACACTGGTCTATATCTTCAGTCTTTTAGCCATAAAGAAGAATACATTTCGTTTTGAAATGGTCAGCCACTTTCTGTGTACACATTTTCTAAATATAAGTTTTTTTTTGTCTGTTGTGTAATTGTCCAATGCATTATGTGATTTTCCAAATATTACCTTAAATATAGTGAATCGTCTTGATTCTGGACTCTTTTAATAACAAGTAACCAATGTTTGTACACATTTAAAAATATATAGTAAATCAGGTTAAGAATAGTCCTGTGTTAAGTGGAGAATAGATCCAGATACCGGAATAAAGTCAATCCATTAGTGGCTAACTGTGGATATATCACAGCAAGGTGATTTTTGATACCCAATACCCACTCATTGTTTCTAAAAATGCAATATTTCAAATTATACATAATGTGACATCACATTGGTTAACATTGTTGTGTACATACAAGAATGTGAAGAATATCTCGTATGATCAGAATGTGAAGAATATCTTCTTATTATAGGTATTATCCTAAACAAAATATACCAAGTTATAAACTGTAGTTACTCAAAGATAGATGCAGTAATCTGCTGGCCGGATTAACATAACAGATCCCTTGCAATTCCCACTGCACAGCCCCTGCCAGTGTATGCCATTTTTGTTGTTTAGCTTGGAGGCAAAGCATGAACCATACCACCATGCACCGCCATTACTGGAAGCACAGTTACTACCACTGTTAATGTCTTGATCTTTGTCTTTAACTGTAAACTTCATGTTGTCATGTGTGAGCCCTGCGCTTACTGAAGACATGGCATCACCTGCAGTGCCCGTGTAGCTGCCCAACCTCAGCCTGTAGCCATTAGCTTCATCCTCTACACTGAACAGGTTGTAGTCAGCATATTTTTCTTCATTGTTATTGTCAAAGAGAACAAAACGGGCCTGGTAGACCCTCTGCTTAGTGATTTGGTGAATATACTCAATGCCCAACCAGTAATCCTTTTCAACATTGCCGAAGCCATATTTATAAGTTGTCCAGGACTCATCCCAGGTAATCTCTGAGTTGAAGGAATTACGCTGGATAACAATCCAACCTCCACTGTACGTTGTCATATCACAGTACACAATCAATGGGTGGGGAAAATCTTTGGGTTGAATGGCATACACTCCATTTTCCTTGTCCCTTGAGATATCACTGCAATCTACAGGTAACTCTATAAAAGATTTTTAGAAGTAGAAATCAGTAACAAATAAAAAGCAGCTAGACAAAAGGGATATAATAAACTCAACATAAATTACACCTCTATCCCATGCATCCATATACACCTTCCCAATGGTACAAACATACATAGAAGAAGACATATACTGGCCATTTTCATAGACAGATACTTTCTATACATTCCCCAGCTTTTCCATTCTATAGAAAATATTTTCCCATAAACTACAACTTTCAAAAATATTTGGATATCATTGACCAATCCATTAGAACTTAACCACAAAATGTAAAGGTTTTATCTATAAATCATATACAATTATGGATGAATCTGCCAATTTTTAGAGCAGATGTAAAATATGTTGTTTATTTTAACTTGTGACTTACTTTTGTTATTGTTATTGTCATCTCCATTTCTCGGTTTTCTGCGAACATGGCGTGTTGAAGCTGTGCCCACTAAAGCCAATATTAGAAGGTAATTTAGGAAATCTAAAAGGATATAAAACATACATGTAGCATTATTTATCATTAAAGATGTGTGCAGCATCAAAACCTGGTAAGTACATCACACACTGTATTTTTATTAAAGTTCAAAGGAATGTTTAATTTAAATCTGCTAAACCTTTCATGATCTTTCCCAGTGACAGGTAATAGAACTAGTGCTGTACACACAGTGCCCATTCTATTCTATGGAATCCCTTGTCTTCATAGCAGTCACTCCCGCCGCCATCGAGTGACCCCTTTAGACATGTCAGATTCTTTAATAAATCAGGCCCATTGATTAGACGATGCACCATGTAATACACATACATATTCATCAAAAAATAATCAAATGTATTGTTTTGTTTTGTATTTTTATTGACAAGGTAGAAAACATACAATATAAAAAATATACAAATGTATTGTTTTAATATCAGCCTCCGGTAAACCTAATAAAAGCAGAGTGGAAGATAGAAGCCATGGTTTTATTTTAAAAGTAAAATTAGATCTTGTTGTCACAAACATGAATTAACAGTTTTTATTTGCAAAAACAAGCCTGTAATATGTATTAGGTCTATGTAATGCGTTAATATATTATCTGTAGAGAATTAGAGGTGTTAGTTATCCTTCCTGTTGAAGTCACTGCAATTTACATGTTCGCAATATATTGTAATTAATTATAATATTATGCTCAAATGCTTTTTTTATTGTTCAATATGTTTTTTTTAGAAAGGCATAGCAATCAAATGCTTTTTTAAAACAATTTTTAATGCTCTACGATATATACCCTAAAGGACAGACATATTTTTGATTACACATATATGTTCTTCTACTTAGAAAGATAGCATGGAGATTATAGGTGAATGTGTGGGTAAAGGAAATATGTTATTACGTTGAATGACAAACCATGTTTAAGAGAAAGTAAAAAAGAAAAATGAATCTCCTTCTCAATATATCTCTCTGATACACACCAAAGTAGTTACTTAGCCACATTCAAAAATCTTACATTTCATTTGCCTTTTGGCTTCCTGATGTGTTGTGTTGATGCATTCGCGTTAACCTGTATTGCACTAATGGCAGAAGAGTAGACATGCACTAACTTTTCCAACATAACGCACAACAGTGTATTGCAGTGCGTTGTGATGTTCTGCAATTATTTTGTATTCACTTCGCATTAAAATACCATTGAAAATAAATAGCAGCACAACACGATGAGGCATTTAACGTGTGTTGCAGTATCACACATGTTAAAAGCAATGCAATAGTGTGAATGGGCCCTCCTAGTACTATACAATACACTGTGATTTCAAGCACTGCTATATAACACTTTCTTTACACTGCTTTCTATGTAAATACAGAGGTTAGTTATAAAAAATTATAAAAAAAGTTATTAAAAAAAAAAAGTTTACACTGGACATTATCTTGTTAAAATGCATTGACTGAATTAAAATTGTGCATAGGTGTGCTTGCCCCGACATAACTTCAGTATTGCAGAGTAAAACACAAATTCACAGAAAATACCAGTATTCAGCATTCGTAGTAAATCCATCACAACTCACCCATCTTCCTTTTCTTGATTTTACTAATTGTTCTTGTTTTCTTGTACTGTATACTGATTTGCCTTGCTTTTCTTGTACTCGGACTTTACGGTGAATAACCTTTTATTGCAGTCCTGCGTTTCTTCTGAAATGCAAAGTCTGGATTTGTTTGAAAAATATTGTGAAATCTGTTATCTTCCTCTGGTTTATCAGCAGATAAGCACTAAATATGAATTAAGGAACCTTTAATAACCCTCTTAGTGATTTAGAAAGACAGAGTCAACAATCTGTTTACTTAATGATACGATCATAAATATCATTCACTACTTTCATACTTCTTTCTGATCCTCTGTGTACATGAAGACAAACAGGATCAAGGCTCCATAACTGAATGGCTGGTTGTTTTATAAAAATATACATTTTAATAATTCTGTGTCTTACTTTTACTATATCTTCATTCACAATATCATGATTAAGCAAGTCAACAGATATGGGTCCCCACCACCACCACCATCCATACAACATATTATAAAACATTTTATAAAAAAACATTATTTTTTATTTCTGCATGTTGTTGTTAAAATGTACTTTGGAAATTAAAAAGCAAAATTAGCTGGATCACCCAAAACTGCCACATGGACAAGACAAAAGTTTTTATAAAGTTCTTATTTAGGGAGTTCTGGCTGTTATGTAATGTTGTTTTATTAATATTTTTGAAGCCAAGGTTTGATTTACCCCGATAGGCTCCCTTATAGCTATATTATTATGTATAGGTTTGCTTGACCCTTTTTTGTTTTTTTTTTATTCCAGATTTCTATAGTTAATATATGGGTATTCCTATGTTAAAAAGCAAGAAACCGTTAACCTGTTTGTCTGTCTCTACTTGAAATTTCTAACAGCCACTGAAACCAGCAAGAAAGATAGTAATAAAAGGGGACAAATCACTGCTCCATGTCCACACATCCGTTTAAGCTACTGAACCCTGTAAACACTATCTTCAATCTGCAAAGCAGATAAGGATAGAAAGCTAAATGTGAAAAAAGCCTTGCTGAAAAAAAAAATATATAACCTTTGATACAAAGATGACAATTTTTATTATGTGTTTTGGTTTTTGTACTATGATACATGAAGGAGGCTAGATATAAAATGAACTTTGATTTTATTTTTGCTCAATTGTTTTGATAACATATTCGAACATTTCTTTTATTGTTTTTTTAAAAAGAAACCTAGTACTGCTTTTACTGTAGTTTATGCTCATTGAAGTTTGGCTTATCTAAGAAGTAAGATTTACAAGAAATGTATGTAAATGTACAGGTATGTCAGTTTGGTACCACAAATTTAATGTTAATATAAGTTTATCGATGATAGTAGTTTAGTTGTGAAATACAACATTTCTCACTACTGTAATAAATATTTTTTGGAAAAATGCAAACTTCTGTCTTCCTGTCACATACTCCAAGTGCTGTCTTAATATGTGGCAAGAAGATTGGAATACAAGGAAATGGATGCTGATCAATTTCTGCTAGTCAAAGGAAAGCCACATACCATGATGGTAATGTCATTCAAAATATAATGGGGAAGAAGGAAAGAGCCAGGGAATTTGTTTGCTGTGGCAATATATTTAGTTGTAATGTACACTATTGTTCCTTGAATCGAGGAACTTCAATACAATAAAGAAATATAAATAAAAATAAGTAAAAAGTTTTACAAACAATGCATCATATGTACAGTAAAACCCTATTGTGTCCCAAGATATGAAGGTGGTTTTTTATCTCTAATCTAGACAAGATATAGCTACTAATGTTAGAAAAAGAAAGGTACAGTTGAGTCCCGACGCGTTTCGCCCTTTGGCTTCCTCAGGGGACCATTGAGAACAGAAGAATATCTGAACATAAAAATAACCCTGATGCATTGTTTGTAAAACTTTTTGTAATTTTATTTATATTTCTTTATTGTATTCAAGTTCATCGATTCAAGGAACAATAGTGTACATTACAACTAAATATATTGCCACAACAAACAAATACCCTGGCTCCTTCTCTCTTCCCCATTATATTTTGAATTAATACGTGGCACCTCAAAATGTTTCAATGGTGGCGAAACAAGAGATTGTGCAGACAGGCAAATGCTGTCTATACTAGGAGCATGGTCAACAATATGTTTTGAGATACTTCAGTTTTCCTTCTGTTGTACTTTTTGCTTTATGAGCTGCTTTGAGCTTTTTTTTCTATTCTTATTTCAGAATAAAATGTGTTCTAATAAAAACAAATGTCAAGTTGTATAAATAAATCATAACACTATGTGTGACACTGTAATATTGTGTGCAGCCACAAATGTGTTTTAACAATTATAACACATACACTTTTCAAATTTTCACACAATTTAATATGCAAATCGTTCTTAATACTACTGATTACAATAAACAATAAAAAACCTACAACAATAAATTTTTCTGAAGAACTACTAGCAATCTGTGGATTGTCATTGTCCCACTGATGTGATGCCAACACCAAAGTGTCCAATTCCAAAGTATAATTACAATGTCAGTAGTTTGGTTCCATACATATATTATTATTTTAGGTTGATACCAACACATTTATTGATGAAAGCAGCTTAGTTGTGAAGATATGTTTTGGGAAAATACAAACTTCCGTCTTCCTGACACACTCACTCCATATCTTGTTTATAATATGTTGCACCTCAAAAAGTGTCAACAGTAACTTAAGGGTCTGCAAGGTTGTGTAAACAGGCAAATGCAGAATGTTACAGGTAGAGATTCTAAATAATATTCATTAGGTCTGTGATCTTGTTCTAAATTACCATAAAATCTATATAATAGAATAGCCAAATCCAAGTGTTAATGGAACTAAACTGAAAACTTGCAAAAAAAAAAAAAATACACTTACGTTCAATCCCGCAGGGCAGTCCAATCCATCCAGGGGTGTCCTGCATCGAGTCCCGTGTCATCTCGACATCCTTCCCGGAGCTGGCGCTCCGGCACCGCCATCTTCTCCTCTTCTCCCTGGTTCTTAAAAAAAAATTGAGATCAGCAAATTTTTCTGTTTTTGCGGAGAGGGAGCACCCAAGAGCCTCCTGGGTTGCCTGACGTAGGTATCTCGAAGAAGACTTTGCGCTCCCGTTCAAACTCGATTGCCTGTCGAGAATTAGGGGGCGGTGCGTCACTGTTCCACTTAAAATAAAAAACAACAACATAATTTTTACTTTACATAAAAGGGTTGTCTACCCTTTTATGTAAAGTGAAATTTCTGAGTTTAGGTATGCTTTAAGTTGCATTTTTAAAGGAATACTACTGAACATAACTTTGAAACTACATACAAGCCTTAACCTCAGCACCATGCTTCCCCTGCCATGTATGTAAAAATGTCTCTTTATTAGTACGGTATGGAGATTTATATATGGCACCATCTGCTGTTGAGTTGTACAAAGCAACTCTTAGAGGCAGGTGTAAAAGGCTAATAGTACATTTAAACAGCAAAAACAAGACAAGAAAGGAGAAAGAAAGCCTCCCATATTACATCACTATAACCTTGAGCTGATTGGAAAACATTGGCACCAAATGGACTTTGTAAGCCTTTAATTGCAGTTGCTCCTATCTTCTTTCCTTGATACACCAGCTTGGGAGGAGACTAATCCTTTTCAAATAAATAGGAATTTCCTGTGAATGTTTAAACTAATCAAAGAAGGCAATGGGTGAGAATATGACCACAGCATGTATATTAAAACCATAAATGTGCATTCCTGGCAACCCAATGTAGATTTCAGTATTGCTTACTGTTAACTTGGTAAAGTCTTTTCAACGATCACTGTCATAATAATTTTCTTGTTTCGTTACTGGGATAGGTAAATTGAAGGAATTTGCAGCAATATATTGGCCCCTGGCAGTCTGTATCCTGAGCCTGTCTGCAGTATTAGCTGCTGATGACCCTCCAAAAGTGCGACTCCAAGAAGGTGAGAAATCATCTCTTGTATTGCATTATTTACAGGCAAACTATATATCATAGTATTGTTAAATGTATTATAAATCTGGTGTAACATTATCAATTATGCGATTTTAAATAACAACATAATTTTAAAAGATGTCCAAATATTTGCAGAATAAAATTACAGATATTATCTTAAATGTATCAGTTATGTAAATCTTAACTGTAGCATATCATGCATTGCAGTTTACTAGGCCTTAGGTGTGATGACTGCTTTCATTTTTTTCCTTTCATGCTTTTTTCCTTTTACTTTCCTTGATGATCCCACCCATAAACACCTCCTGTTCTAGGTGGCCAACACTTATTACATTATCAATAGAGGAGCATTGTGAGCTCACCTTGTAATCTGGACAGGGCTGATAAAACGCCTTGGATTTCAGTCCAGCAGAGAATTGGTTGTCAGCTCACAACAGAAAGTTAAAGGTTTGATGGGTTTCTGCTAGAAATAGGTATTTTTGCATATATAGAAGAGATACAACAAAGCACTTTCAATGTAAGATTTACAGAACAAGAAGGGGTAATCAGAAAAGTTCTTGTTTACATTCAAATAAACTTTAAAAAGGAATTGTTGTCAATTTTCCCCACTGCTTCTACAGATTTGGCATAATATTATTATTCTTGGAAAAGAATTCTTTTAAAAATAGGTACTTAAAATTTTAACTTGCTGTTATTATCTTTGGAAGACAGCTGGAAATGTGCCAGACTAAAGCCTTATATAGACATCCAATAGACATCAGACGATTGTTTCTTCCAGTGACAGATGAATGGACGATATCTGTGTACGCAGTGCCTTTCTGTTCAGTGGACAGGGGAGGGGAAGAATGAATGAGCAGCACCCCTCTGTGCGCTCCTATGAGCAGTGGTTGTTCTTGATCATTCATTAATAAATGAGATGAATGGTTGTGCTCTATTATCTTATGTGTGTATGTAGCTTTAGATCCCTATTGTAGGGGGAATGTTTCTCTGATATGCTTCTGATTGCAGTTTAAAGAAACCACTGCTATTTTTTGCACATAGCAGCAAAAAATATCTGAACAGCACATAACCTAGCAATGCAATATGGCTGCTTCCAGCACTATTGAAATATACAAATGTCATAGGTAGGATAACTATATGGGTAATAAGTAACTGGAAGGCAGATTTTAATAAATGGTATGGAAGACTGTATTTCTGCTATAAAGCCAAACTCCAGGTCTTATTTCACTCAATCTTCTTATTTCAATGTCCTAGTCCAATAATCATTATCTTTGGATTATTTTTTAAAGCTATTGGCAGACATTGAAGTAATAAGTACCTGTGATGCCATAACTCCCAGGTGCAGTGGTGTAGGAACAAGGGTTGCAGAGGTCTTGATTGAGACCTGGCCCCTTATTCCAGAGGACCTGTAGGGACCGTCCTTATGAGCACTGTCTAACTGCTCACTGCTGTACACAGAGCTGGCGGAGAAGATCGTCTACCACTGGCTTCCTCTTTATAGACAGGAGACAGTAGTAGTAGATGTTATTTGCCAGCTTCATTTACAACAGCGAGCAGACAGTTATGTTAGACTTGCAGGTAAACTGATGGGAGTCAGATAGAACAGGGGTTTTGGAGGGGCTAATGTAAATGTAGGATTCTGATGTAAAGAGTGCTACTGATATAAAGATGGGACTTTAGTGTGAAATTGGGGATACCATTAGGAGGCACAGGACTTCACCTAACAGGTAAAGCTCTGATATAAATTGGGGTATCCCCAATGCGTGGGCTTTGTCAGAGTTGATAACCGGGGTCCATAGATCTGCAGCTAGAAGACCATGGGTGGCAGTGTTGAGTTGTGCAGATAGGGGGACCTAGGGGGGATATCTACACCCAGGGTACTTCTTCAGAAAGTCCTGTGGCAGAGTGACAGAGGACATATTTGTGGGGAGGAGGCTGATCTGTAACAAGGAAAAGTTTCTCTGCTTTTACCCCAACCCCACAGCTGCAAGTTTTAATATTTTAAAATGAGAGAGGCAGGGGGCACAGTGACATGCTCTACTGCCCCGTTTGTAGCAGTGCCCCTGAAGACTCCAAGATTGGCCCAGGCCAGACATGAAAGCCACCTTCATTCAGTGTTGTGTCTGTTGCAGAGTTGAAAGTGACATCCTATGGCTTCTAAATGCTCCTTCCAATGAGCACAAGGATAGATATTAGCAGCAGGCTGGATATAAAGTATTCAGTCTTCAGCAGACACAGTAAGACCAACTGTAAAGACACTGGGTTTGATTTATTGAAGCTCTCAAAGACTGGAGAAGACAGACCATCATGGGTGAATCTGGGTGACCAAGCAAACTTGGAATGGATTTGGTCTAGGATTGAAAACATTTACCAGCTAGGAGCAAATGTTTTTACCATAACAGGTCTCCAAGGATCACTCATGATAGTCTATCTTCCCAAATCTTGGAGATCAATTATATCTGTAGGCTTTCCACTGTAGTTTAGGACCCATTCACACTACAGAGTTACAGTAAGTTGCAGTAAAAAATGTTTTACCACTATTTATTAGGCCATTGAGCAAGAGCTGGGTACTCTTTTTCCACTCCTTATATGTTTTAACAACAAGTTGTAGAGTAAAGCTATATTTAATATACCTTTTTAAGTTTATATAGTAGTAAGTAGGCATGATGTAACATATATCCAATGTATGTCAATAGGAAACTTATGAATAAAAGGAGTTACTCTTTTTTTTTTTTTTATTTGAAAAATATTTTTTTTTGAGATACACCAGGGTTCATACAATAAAAAAAACATTTGCATAAAGAATCAGAAATACATATCCAACAGTAAATAAAGTCTAAATAATATATATTGTTAACAACGTCATGAATAGAAGGAGAACCCGGGGGGGGGGATTACAGATCAGCTGTGTGGTCAAACTCACACTCAATACAATATCAGACAATGGAACATATTTTAACCTATAGAAGTTTGGGATAAATAAAAGGAGTTACTCTTGAGGGGGTCGGGAGAGAATGGACCATCGTATTCTCTCATGAACTGATCCATATCATCAATCATGCTATATCCTTATACGCTTTCTTTCTTTTTATTTACTTTTATTTATTGGCAGTAGACTTCTCCAGCACACAAATTTTATTCACTTTCTTCTGAAAGATATTATTTTTTATCAATCTCACCCTGTAACTTTATTGCCTCATCATGTAGTACTACATCAATGATGTGAGCATATTAAGGGTAACTGACTTACCTACTGTTTTTATATTTTTAGGGTTCCCCATAGATTGTGATAAACTACCTAAGGACAGCCCAAGTGGGGTTTATGTAATCAAACCCGACACATCACCTCCACTGGTAGTCTACTGCCATGTGGATGAGGATGGTAAGGGTTGGACAGTAATTCAGAAGAACTCATTAAAAACTGAACTCACATGGCTAGAATCCTGGACCACCTATAAATATGGCTTTGGAAACGTGATGCAGGATTATTGGCTGGGGAATGAGTACATTCATCTTCTCACCTCTCAGAGGGTCTACATGGTACGGTTTCAAATAACAGACAAAGCAGACAAGGAGTGGCACGCTGATTATGATATCTTTAGTCTGGACAAAGAAGTTAATGGATATACACTCCGCTTAGGCAGGTATTCAGGTACTGCAGGGGACTTCCTTTCTACATTTGACACAAATAATATTCATGATAACATGAAGTTCTCTGCAAAGGATAAAGACCAGGACCGCAGTTCCTCTAACTGTGCATCAACCTATGGCGGCTGGTGGTATGATAACTGCTACATTGTCATGCTGAATGGCAAGAGCTACATCTACTGGAAGAACGTTTGTACTGGAGATTGCACCAAGTCAATGATTATGGTCCGACCTACAGGTATCTGCTGAAGTATGTACAAAACAGAAATGGACTATGGGTGATAGCAGAAAACTGTATGGGAGTGATGGTGAATGAGCACCACTGTAATGTCCTTTTCTTCTAAGTAATAAATGTCATTATTCTCCCCATAAATTATATTTATATATACATATATATATTTCCTTATACTCCAAAATGCCAAAAATGTTTTCATATTTAAAAATACACCAATAAGGACACCTAATGTTTTATATTTTTTTGTTAATAACAAGACAATAGCAAGACTTATGGCTGATTCTCCCTAGCAGTAGCAGAGGTTGATTTCCAAATGACTGCTTCATCCCACTTGTTATATCAGCCACAGAAGAGCAGTGGGGCTTTGTTCCAGTGGGCTATTATGTGTGCAAAAAGGGTCATGAAAAAAAAAAGTGTTGAAAAAGTAATATCTGTTTCAGTGTGTCCCTTTAAGGAAAAATATATTATCTGCTACTGTTTTTTTAAATTGTATTTTATTAGTTTTCAAAAGAAATATACAACACAAAAAATAAGAAACTAACAGGACAATCAGAGAAAACCACAAAAATAAACATAGTAACAGAAAAGAAAACATATATACAATATGCTGTACCCAATTTACATATCACAAAATTTACCTTACAATATAGAGATGTAAAGTCAGCAGTTTAGTTAAGGCAAACAGTAAGGGGAAACAAATCAGCATCAGAGAAGCAAAAATCCAATGAACATAGAACAGTAGGAGAGCAAGTAAATCGGGGAAAGAAAGAGGATTAGGGGATAAGAAAAGGAAAGGGAAGAGCCTGTGGACAGCTAAGAGGATTTGGCAGAATAAAAGGAATCCCAGTACACCAATATCTTATCACATTTATCAATGTTATCTTGAAGATTGGCTGTAAGGTATTCCATTATGTGGATGTTCTGAATACAATCTGATGTTTTCAAAGATGTAGGCTGCACTTGTTATCGTGATCCTGGCTTTAGTGAAGTTCAGATCTTTTTAGTCTTTATAGATTGCATACCAGGACATGCACTAAAGACAGGTTTAGAATGACAGTTCCAATTCTTGTGCCTTAAAAAAACATCACCAATGGTATCCTAAAAGGTCCATTGTAAACCAGGAAAAATATTGGCATATAAATTTAAAAAGAAAAAAAAAAACAACTTAACATAAAGTGCAATAAGTTAACTATTATATATCTATTATATTATATCTATATTATATTATATCTATTAAAGAATAGATGCAATGTTAAAAGGCAATAAGAAACTATACTTGACAGATTTGTGTTCCAGAATCTAACTACAACTTTTTTTTTTTTGTTTTGCTTTGATTTCAACAGTAGACCTTTTGTGAGGGATGTCCCTTTAACCTCTGGGCTCCAAGACTGTAATAAAACAAAGAAAAGTAACAATAATTTTTAATAGAGAACAAAATGCAACCCCCTATACATCTATTTGGAAAAGTTCTACATCCCATCAGTTACTACTTTCTCAGCAAATGCATGGTACCACGAATAACATTCAGCTTGAAATATCATTTTTAAATCCAAAGTTCAACTTTGTTTTGTTCTTAAAAGTAAATATGACTTCACTACAAAATATACATATTTTTGACACATGTGTAATTATCACAATATGAATGTATGTAACTATGTAGATTATGAACTCCATGGGTGTATATATGTATATGCTTTTCTCTGAATGTTTGCAGTTCTTTTCAGATGCAAACTTTACAAAATGTCATGCTTTGCCTTTTATTGTATAAGTAATGCAAAAAGCATAATGTGTTAAATTCACTTTAACATTTACGTCTAATTTTAAGTAAACATTGCAATAAAATGAGAATTCCTTTTTAAGTGTATGTAAAGCCATACTATTTTAGGATTAGGGAATCCTTTACATACAATTAAATTTGCTACACCATTATTACTTCTAAAGAAAGAATAAGTTTTTACAAATAAGTATCTAAAAATAGTTAAATTGACTGGAAGTATGCTGTGATCAGCTCCCTGCTGTGATTCTTCAATGTAGGAGACAAGCTTCTAATTGCTAAGTAAAAGAAATGGGAAGACTCTGCCTGACAGATAAACTGGAAATAAGCATCAATGTACATCTGGCCTTCGAAGCAGGATCAAGCTGTATTGGAACAGGAAGGTACTTGCACAATATATTTTTGGTAAATCAAAACAAATGTACAGTCAGATTGTATAGCCAGGTTGTATAAACTATGAAAACACTAAGCTTTTCATTTCATGTCTTTTGTAAATTTTAATGTGAATGTACACACTATTACACACTATAGCATTAAAAGAGTAATTTAATCTTCTCTTTGCCTGTATCAATCACACATACTCAGGGCTGCTGATTGAAAGTGGAAGGAATGTAGAGCAGTTCCCTAAAATCAGTGTTTCTAAAACTTTCTAACATGGGGGAACACCACTGGATAGCTTTCAGGTCTTCAGGGAATTACTATATTCACAGGTCATAGTATATTAGTGTGCAGATCAGTAGGAAGAATTCCTCTTACATTGCTGACCGTTGAGAAGAATACCACCAGTACTGATAGCCAAAAACATTATTGGTGTCAATTTAAACCAGTGGTCGCAAACCTTTTTGGACCTACGAACCACTAAACTTTCGAGCTCCGGATCGCGCATGAGCCGTGTGTCACTCAAAGGGGAAGACACTTCCCCAGAGTGACGTCGTGATGCAAGAACCCACCCACTCTCCCATGGCAGGCTTAGACCTTTCTGGGTCTGAGCCTGCGATGGGACAGTGGGTGGGTTCTGTCCAGAACCACAACCCGCTCTGAGCCTGTGATCCATACAGGGGACATGGACCGTGGCTCTGGTCAGTGCACCCCCCCAGCAGGGTCCTTCTCCTGACCCCACTGGGGGACGTACTGGCCAGAGCCTTGGACCACTGGCCACCGCTGACCACTCAAGCAACCATTGGGGGAACCATAGAGTTTACGAAACCCTGGCTTAGAAACACTGCATTGAAAGGTTTAACAAGTAAAGGTTTACCAATAATATATGCAATAATTTGGCTTTATTGGGACTCTGTTCAGCTTTTCCTTCACTTTTTTTTCTTTCATTTTTCATTTTCATTTTTTTTTTCATTTTCATTCTTTTCATTGCCAGTAATAAAAGACAGCATACCTCAATGGGATGACAAAAACAAAAAACAGTCAGTGGAACTGGCACCTAGAACAAGACAATCTGCTAGGCCCAAATAGCAAAGATGTCAGGACTGTTTTTATTATTTTAAATCCTTTTACTATGATTCCAGTCTGTAGTAAAAAAAAAAAAATACCTGTGTTCACCCTGAATATCCAATAATGTATATGTCAAGAAAATGTGAAAAAAAAAATATTTTGCTAGTACATTTTTAGGTATCCAAGCTTTACTTTTTAACATACACTTTGGTTTAGGTTTAAAGCTTCTAGAAAATCAACTTGATTGAGTACAATTACTGCACATGTGGAGACAGTAAAATAGCTTAATTGTTTGGAAAATGAGTCAGGATTTACTATGTGAAAGAAACATAAATAATATAATGTTATCTCGTGCATCTCGGGTACCCAGCAATGATCCTAATGGCAGATTTTACCCCTAGATGATTTAGGAGGCAATCCGAGAGGACAGGTAGTGATGGGAGGTGGTCAGGTGTAAGAGTAAAAGGTTGTGAAAAAATGAAAAATATACTTTCCTTGTGCAGTTTGCAGAACCAACACTAGATGTCTTTCCTACTCTATTATCTTACCTTGTCAGTTGGGAAATTTGTATGACTATGATATGGTGCTGTTCCTGTTCCCCTTGTATTTAAATTAGCAACTTGAAATGCAGTAAAATGCCAGTTAAATTATTATTATTATTATTATTAAACAGGATTTATATAGCGCCAACATATTACGCAGCGCTGTTAAATGGTTTCCATATATTATTTTGACACACGTATTACTTAGTTACTGTAACCTAACATACTATAGGCGGTTAATCAGTTCATATAACTGGAAATCTACATAGTAAATATAATTAATAACGTGGTATAGTAGGCCTTAAGGGATATTTATTTAAAGCTGAAAAGGAATGGCTTGCCATATTTTCAAATGTAATATTTGATTGGAATATGTATAATAAAAGTATTATGCTCGTTGCTAATTGTGAAATATGATAGATATGACAAAATGCAATGTTTATTATTATTCTTCTATTCCAATCTAATATAAAAGTTAATTGTTATAGACAAATAATTTTGTGTATACATGTTATTATTATATCTTAAAAAGTAATTATTAGTATAATTGATGTAATCATTATTTTGTATCCACTTGATAATTAGTTGAAATATGAAAAGCAATCATGATGTTTATGTGAAATTTATTAGGATGCTATTAGCTAGTACAATTTTTCTATACCAACAGTCTTATGCATAAGTTTTTTGACTACTAACTATGGAACCCACACATACACAGGAGTATCAACTAAAAAAATACATTTTTCATTTATTTTACATTGTTGCTGGGTGTTAAACCTGATTAATTGATCCAATGTGCCCCTTTTTTCAAATCATGATTGATAAAAGCTGCATCATGAAGGTACTGCCTGCCTTTTGCCCTGTTCTTGCCGTGTCCTAGCTAACAATCCATGACAGAAGGACTTGTAGGTGATTACCTGCACCCAGCAAATAGATGTAAGTTCATCATTTTAGTCTTATTTGTATTTGTTTTTGAATCTTTATGAAACATTAAGGTAATGGGATATCATTGATTCATTTTGTGTATTGATGTGTGAATATATTGTATTACCAATTGTTGTTGTATTTGTAGATCTCCTCTTCCTGAGGAAGCAGACTGAGATTCTGCAAAACGCGTAGAAGGTTGGAATACCTCATATTAAAAGAGTTTCCATAAGGAGATCTATATTGGCGCTACTAATATTTTTATGTAATTTGGTATATATTTTATATTGTGATTTGTAATAAAGCTGATATTATATATTTTACCTTCATTGGGGAAATTGTTCATTTGGCCTACAAAGCATTGTTATTTGGTTAGTTATCCAAAAGGAAACCCTTTTTTGTTTGTAAAACCTAAAACAACTGAACCCATTGTTGGCTCCTTGGCTTTATCTGGAGCCAGTGGCACCCCAAAACTCTCAGTATCAAATTGTAATATTGCCAATAAGGTAATAGCCAGATGGAGGGAAAGTTTAGTAACTAACTATCCACCCCAATAAAAACAGGGAGTTATGTGGTAAAAAATTGTAAAAACATTTCCATAAAATAAATTCCCAACATTTTTTTCAAACATTTTAACACTTGAATGCTCAGTTAAAACCAACAAAAATATTACATTTGAAACATACCATTTACTGTACACAATTTTTTTTTCTAAACTTAAGGGTGATGTTTTAAATGACGCGACTCGTTCTGCAGGGCTGAACCTGCTTCTTCAGGGGAGCACCACAGACAAGTTAAGATGGAAACAGCTGCACCAATTAGTGCTCTCACTATCATCCATAATCTTATATTGATGTAACAAGAGTTCCTAGGAATTTGGATTAATATCCTCTTCTTCAGTTCTAAAATAATCTGAATCCATCTTAATCCGTCCATCTCTTGTCTGTGGTGTTCTGCTTTACCCTGCTCACTAACTTTTAATCCAAATCTAGCGTTGAAACCCTTAATAAGTAAAGTGATCAACACACTTAACTTCTAACCTAACAAATACAAAATTAACCCTTAAACCTTTAATAC
>NC_092858.1:139101684-139108788 GCF_032062135.1 Pyxicephalus adspersus
TTTTTCTATCACAGCTGCCAAAGCAAACTCCATGTATGCTGGTGTCAGATATTACATGCAGTGATTATATCATCCCTCTGAAATTACCTTTAAGTAAGCTACCTGTAATTTTCTAATTGCTAGCCTACTTGCATAGTATGTAAAAAACATATCTCTGTTAGTTTGCTTCTCATATTGTCCCCTTCACATTGGGAAAATCAGTCTAAAATGATACAATTATATATCTTATTTATTATATACTTGTTTAGTAAAAACAACAGTCACAGTTTCAACTGTTCAATTTGTAAGTCCTAACATGGGGAAATCATATATTGAAAAGAATTCTGGATTTATCACAATAGAACTTAGATCTCCTAGTACTCTTTTAATTTTGAACTTTTTTGAGGTACCCTTTTAGGATTTTTTTTACTTTTGTTTCTACAAAAGTACAGATGAAGTTAGACTGCGCACAGAATTTTGAGAATGGCAATTTTTTCTCCGTGGGCTTCTGCTCCAAAAAGTGCAACAGGTTGAATTAACATGTAAAATCTGTTTCTCAAATCATTACAAGCACAGGCTTCTGTACAGTATTTTATATTATCATTTTTCAGTATTCAGAACTCTTCTAATTTCTAGGCCATACTTATTTATATTCTGAATATTACCTGTTCCAGATTACTGATATCACATAGATTGGACCAGCACAGGGAGTGCTCATAATTTGACTTCCATCAAGACAAGGAGTGAATATCTGCAAGTCTCAGAAGGATATGTACCACATATGTACTTCCCAATTCTATACAAGAGTAATAACCTGTGACATAACTAAACCAATACTGTAGCAACATGGCAGAATTATTATACAAAACTACTACAAAGTATTTTCATTTAAAGCTAATGCACTACATAGCAAAATATTTGTGGACACCTGACCATCACAACTGTACCAAATGACAAGTACAGTGCAGTCTATTTTGCTGTTATGGGGTCCAGTATTGGGAGAAGAAGCCTATTTGGAAAGATGTTATGGCAAATTAAACTATGAAATCATCTGGAAAAACTGACCTCAGAAGCACACTCAAAGTAATCAAAGGATTTGCAAGTCTGAGCTTTGCTTTACATCAGGCATGTCCAAAGTCTGGACACCCCTGCTATACATCATCTGTGCAGTATGGCATTTGAAATGCATACATAAAATTAGCTTTCATAGACATTTAAAACTCCCATAATGTTGCCACACTAAATCATACCTCCTAACTTAAGAAAGAGGGACAAAGTAAAGAGGCGATGCAAATAATGCCGAGTAATAGTGATGAAGCATGGTAAATAGAGCCTGAGCCATACATCAGAGTATTGTATATTCTGGCACAGTCAATAGTCCATGTACATGAAAATACTTCATAAATAAAATGGGAGTTTTACTTACATAAAAACCATCATACTATCCCCCAAAAGTCTGTGCTACCTTATCTTAGTCAATCTGAGATCACAGCTCAGTCCCTATGGGGTGGATCTTACCACTGCATGTCTTATTCTTGAATGCCCTACTTTATTGCCCTTATCATAATACTTGTGTTTGAAAGTTTGGAGGTATGTAATGGTGACAAAATATGATGTTGTTTTCAGTAATTTTCTATAATGCAATATGTTGTTTAGCAGCTCTTTAAAAAGAAGGATTTATTGCTGAGTAATTCAAGCACAATACTGAATAGTCTCTGTGCCCTTGACATAATGGTTGCAGTATACTTGCTTTGAGACTTTTATAATAAAGTGATCCATGTTATGACTCACAGCTTCAGAGAACAAAGTGACTGCATACCGACGTTACAGGCTGCTGGAACATTTAGAGGACACGAAGCCTAAAGTTACATATTCAGAGGGACCATAACATGCTGGAGGAAATAAAACAATAATATCTACAATGCATAGCCTTCAGAAGAAAAATGTTGTTCCTTTTTGCCTTTTGCCTTGTTGTTCCTTTTTTGTCATTTGAACCGTGTTTACCATATTCCATATTCTAATTAATTCTAGTAAGTCACCTACATCACTCACACTATTTTACATTTCTGGCATGTAAGTGTCAAACGTCCAGGCAGCAACCACCAAAACTACCAGAGCCCCCAAATCCTACCTCCACCCCAACAATTCCTCATCAATGCTGCTGCCTGGAAGTTGTGGTCTCTTGAGCAGTAAGGTACAGTTATGATCACAGTAACCAGCAAAATATAACTCCAGGAAAGTAAACTGTGTAGTGGGAACCCCTCCATACTGGAAGGGTCAACCTTTTTGCCTATAGGATGAAGAATACAGTAATATTATGCTGTCAGAATATCCACTGCTGTGGTTTAAGAAGAGTGGAGTATGGAATAGAAGACCTTCAGCTTCCGGTTCTGGGAGGATTTGAAGAGGTCAACTTCTGGAAGGGCAATAGATATGAGGTCTTCTGTGAGTGTATCACAGGAAGGGAGGAAGAGAAAGAGGGAGAGGGGATAAAAGATTGAGAGCTGTGTCTCTATAAATAAATCCTAGGCTAACATTTAACCACTAGTTTTGCAAAAAATAGCAATATGATGTAGTATCATACTGGGTTAGCGATGGCGGTAAGGTGTCCCACCTGATGCGTTTCGCCCAAATGGCCCAAGCCTCCTCAGGTAAGGGGAGACCTTAAAATTTATAACAATATACAGTATTAACAATCTATATATTCATTGGCTAACATTAGACTAATGTTTACAATAAATCAATAAAGAAAAAAGGAAAAAGAAACCAAACAAGACTTAGTATTATTGCTGGGGCTTTTTACTGCATTAAGAGCCTTGTGATACTGAATTGCTACTTTTAAGTGATTTGATAGTAAGACTGATATCAGTTTGGACGTACTGTGGTTCGAAGAGAGTAAGCATGGGTAAGTATGAATGACTGTTTGAATATAGGAATAAAAGTTTTTATAGTGTGGTTTAACTAGTATTATATAGCTAGCTAAAAGGGATACTGTAACTTGAAAAAAGATAGTGTTAATAGAGATAATGTGGCAAGTATTAGTAGGACACTGATTATCTAAAGATAATTTTTAGTGTTACTTCTAGATAGAAAATATATATTGAGGATGTTATGATGTAGAGACACAGCTCTCAAACTTTTAAATTATGTTGTTTGAACAATAAAAGTTTGTGTTTTTAAATTTAACTCTGGTTGCCCTTCAAAAGCCTGGCTTTCCCTCCCTCCCTCTTTCTCTTCCTCCCACAGATATACTATATGTAACCACAGGCTAGGCAAATAGGAATCCACTCCTCTTTGATTCTCCATTGGGACTATTCTTTCGGGTGGAACATATAAACAAACTGAGGTCTTCTGTGACATGGACCATTGTTGAACTTGTGGGTGGGAAAAATATTGCACATTTTGAAATCCTTGATGATGACGGTACTGTCTTGTTTTCTTCACATATGCAAAGGCTAATACATTGTCCATCCTCAAGAGCACAGCAGGGGTAAAAACTTTTTGACAGATCAGGGCACTGTTGCTAGACCTTTTAAATATGAAATAACTTTCAGATCCTCAGGGAACCCCTACAATAATTACTATATCCCCAAATCACAGTGCATTAGCCTGATGGTCAGTTGGAAGAATGCCTCTTACTTTGCTGGCTGGAGGAAGTAATGTAATTCTTACATATAGCCAAAAAGATCATTGGTGTCAGTTAAACTGACTTGAGAGGTGGAACATACTCATTGCTCAAAGAACTCTTACCAAACTAAGGATTCCTAAGGTTCCACAGAAGCCTGGTTGAGAAACACTGGATTAGGGGGACACTGTCAACTCCTAAACATTCAAACTCAGAGCTTGAGCTAGAAACAGCTATACTCCCTGTGCTGATGCTACCAGCCACTGGGCTCCACAATCTGACAAGTTAGCATCTGAGATGGGGCCTACACAGGAAGAGAAAAAGTCAGTGCACCAGAATTGATCTCAAAGTCTACCGAGAGATCAAAATTACCATCTACTGTCATTTATCCCACTTCCTACATTGAGAAGGAAAACCCAACTGGAGAGGCCAGATGTGCCTTTAAGCCCATTTTCTCATGGGGAAGTTAAAAAACATGGTCCCCACAACCTTAGGTGACTTTTGTCAAAGATAATGATCCAACCAAAGCTGGTCAGAATCCGAGTTAAGGATCTCTGGCTAAGAAAAAACAGGTGGACCAGAAGAAGGTCATCCAAATAATGACATGTAACATGCCTCTGTTACACAAATATCATGCCTTTGGAAAAGGAGACCTGTCACTGCAAAACATAGGTATCTCTGAATATCTTCTGCCACTGGATTATGAAGCACTCTTTAATGTCTATTGACAGTAACCAGTACCCCTGAATTACTGCTTGTGATATAGTTTTCAGTGATTCTGAAGCCTTTTAGAGCTATACCTGGCCTATCTATTTTACACCATAAATGGAGACCAGTATATTGTCATGGGAGTCCGGCACTTGTTCAATAGCTGTCTTGTTACAGAAGAATAACATGATATACCAGCAGATGACAGCAGGACAGAAGGTAAGGAGATATTTTTAAAAGTAAATTAATTTTTAAAAGATGGAACTGGACAATGGATAAGACATCTCTACTGTTTTGGAAAGGTACATTTGGGTATTGCATTCTATAGGTTCTCATTGTGGATTTATGTTTCGCCAAACAAACAAAGCAAATCATTTTAATGAAAAATACATTTGAATTTTCTCCTGTCAAGCTGATAACAGAATGTGCTAAAGGAAAGTGTTGACAAAATAGCTTTGAAGCAAATGTGTGTTCTTAAATTTAGCATTTTTCCATTGCTGTTTTTGAAACTGGAATGTAAATTCTCATGGGTATGTAATCATTTCTCTAAAATACAATAGCAGTGCACTAAAAGTGGTACTTAACTAAAACTGTGAAGAGTTGCTATGTTTTCGAGAACATCTGCAAGTGTCTTGAGAGATATGGTGCAAGATTTGGTGCTTTTGCTTTTGCGCCACTCTGTGTTCTCCTTGCTGGAGATTCCAACATGAGGAAGCAAAATCCTGCAAATACTGAAATTGCTGCCTACACACAGAAACGTCCAGAACAAAGCATGCTAAGTTAGAGATGGGGAAAAGCAGCTGCAGGGAGACCATTGGCAATATTGGTGATTAGTTCTTTACCCACTGCCTGCCATTTTTGGGAATAGCTTCCAAACTTTACATTTTCCATAAAAATTCTGTAGTGAGACAGCTAATAATGGGTACTTGCAATCAAGATTTTATACAGTGTTATCCACTCTATTAATAAAACAGGAATTCAGACATTCCATAATATAATTCCTCACACTAATCTCTGTAACTCCAACTTCATCTCCATACTAACATTGCCTGGAACCTTGACTCTACGTAACGTCCAGTTTCCAGTTTCAAAGACTGAACCATTTAAACTAGAATGATACATACAAGTGTCAAGAGATAGTGTTATGGCTCCTCAGTCCCCTTGCACAAGAAACTCAATTAAACAAATACCTCACTACATAAAAGCATGTTTAAATCTATAGTGTTGCCTTGATGAGAGCTGCTCCAGCTCATCAGTGTACAAGGCAGCCACAAATAAAATCATTTGTACTTTAGCAATGTACCAGACATAGAATTAGAAGAGAAATATTATGCTAAAACCAGCACTTACATTGCATATAAACTATATACTGTGACCTGTGCAATCATATCATAAAAAAGAGAAAGTACTTTGTCTAATGAATGAGGCCAAGTGCAATGCTGACTTGAAATAGTACCCTGTGCCAATTTTAGAAAAATGTCCCCATTCATTAAAGAACTGCAATGGTGAATAGGTAAGTTTTAAATACTGCAAATAGTCAAGGCTCTATATAATAGAATTCCAGACACATCAGCAAATTTGGTTGTTGCCTCAATAAATTTGCAGTAAAATGTGTACGTTTTTCACAACAAGGTACTTTGTAATGCACCAATTGGGTCAGTAGGCTCAGAGAATGTCTGAACTGTCATCAGACCGGGCCGCAGATTTACAATCTTTTTTTTTGTTAAGCGTGTGTCACTGTAGACTCGGGTGCCTATTTTTAGAAGTGGCCCCGGCGTGGTCTTTGCTGGGCTGATGTTGTTGCTCATCTGCTTCAAGGTTACATGTTTTTTGCATTCAGAGATGCTCTTGCATACTTTGCTTGTAACAAGTAGTTTTTTGAGTTACTGTTACCTTTTTAATAATGCAAAACAGTTCTTATTTGACCTCTCGCATCAACAAGGCACTTTCACACAGAGAACAGCTGTCCACTAGATATTTTACTTTTTTTGGATTATTATCTGTATACCATAGAAATGATTTTGCAAGAAAATCTCATATGGTAATGAACATCCCATGTGCTGTGCAGTGTGGTGCCATTATTCCTTTATGTCACCACATTGCACCACAGGGTCAGGACAGCCAGCAGAAATTTCTGGACTACATACCAGGTAAACTTTATGGGCCCCCTCTCCTATATCTAAAAGTTCCAGCATTGCAAAAGTCAAGCTCTTTTAATCAGGGCTTGGTACAGAAATACCCCTTGTCCTGCCCAATGGCAGCCCTGCACAGTATATATACACAACATAGTACAAACACAATATAGTGAGTTATGGTGCTGTGAGCCCTAAAAAATGATGCAGGTATGATATTTAAACTGCTGTGCTACGTTAGGCAGCCTTAATTTAGCACATGGCACTAAATACTACTACTATTTAAATACTCTATTTAACTATCTAACTTTAGCAATGCATAATGTGTTGGCGCTATATAAATACTGTTTATTAATAATATTAATACATACCCCAGACATAAAGAAAATCCCCTGGAAAAACATTGCAAGCACGCTTTAGAGAAATACAAAAATGTTTTATCTTCGAGTATGTTTTGTAATTAAATTTTCCATTACAAAATTTACACCAGGGCCCGATGGTTTGTTGCTGAACCTCTTATGATCATAATAAAGTTGGAATGGTAGAATACCTGTATCTAGCTTTGCCAGTCACTCTGCTATACTATAAAAACAATTTTGAAGGCTAGTGTGACACATAACTTCTTCTTGCTATAAGTAATGGAAAAGGAGAAAAGAAAAA
>NC_092858.1:139110817-139124604 GCF_032062135.1 Pyxicephalus adspersus
TAGCAGATAGCAAATGATTTTGAATCCTGAACCAGATCCATTTCAGGTTTGCTGGATCACCTAGCTTTACTGATGAAAGTGTATCTTCTCCAGCCTTGGAGAGCTTTATTAAATCAGGGCCTATGTGTCTTTGGACATGTGACCAGCACAAAAGGTGTCTACACCAGCCACTTTTCCAAGAGAGGTCAGTATTTCTGCATTTCTAAAATTCTCAACCAAGGTTCCTCAAGGGTCGCCTGAGGTTCCTTGAGCAACAAGCAATTTGTGCCTCTCAGGTCAGTTTAGGTGACACTGATGATCTGTTTTGCTGTCTGTAAGGGGGACATTCTTCCCATTGACCACCACATTAATGTACTGTAAGCTGTGGACATAATAATTATAGAAGGGGTTCTTTGATTACCTGAGAATTATTTAACCGGTCTCCTATGTTAAATAGGTTGAGAAAGGCTAGTCTAGGAGATCAGCATAGGATAGATGGGGTACAAGCAAGCAGCCTCCAGGAAACCAACCTGTCAGGTAGTTCTGATATGTATATTAATCTATCTGTTTCCTTGTTCACAACAGTTATGTGCAGAATCAGTACAGTAGAAGTCGTCATAAGGGGGCTATAACTGTAATTGCATGGAGATGCGGTGAGATGAGCAACAGGAAGAGATAGAAAAGAATCTGCATTGGATCCCACTTAGCCTAGGGCTCTACAAAGGCCATAACCTTCATTGTCGTAATATTCAACTCTGAACTGAGTTCACAAAGCTGCACAGCTACAATCTAATGTGTTTGATTATTCTAATATTATTGAGTTTATTTAATAGGAGGATTGTGCTGATAAGATAACAAAGACATATAAAACTACAACAGGTGCAAAGTTTATAATTATAGGGAGGTTACATCTGTAAAAGTAATAACAGGTGTGGTAGATGCTAAAGACACATGTAATTATATCTTCCTTTGGTAAAATATTACTTCATTTCCTTAGGTTTCTAAACATTTCTTTATAGTGTGACATAGATTTGGCCAGAAAACATTGATCCATGTTTCTTGTTTTCATTTACAACTTTTTCATATCGTTCACTCAGCTTAATATTATTATTACACAGTATTTATATAGCGTCAACATATTACACAGCGCTTTACTAAGTCCATAGTCATGTCACTATCTTATGACATACAACATCATTGTAATAACTATTAAAATATGAATATTTTGCTTTTCATTAGAAACAGGAAAAGGTAAAAGGAACAAAGTACTATGAATAAAATAGAGTGCCAAAGAATTCCTGTTGTATGCTCTGAGTCAAGTGTGGTGCTTAGCATTTTCTTCTCTTTACTGGTAATTAAGACCATAAAACTATGAGAAAGACCCTAAAGACACATTCAATAATGGGCGGTGGAAACTATTATATCCAGTAGCGGAAGGAGTGAACAAGCACTGTACAAAAAGCTCTGTTTGTTCTATGAAACGGGCAGAGACAGTGGGAGGCATCAAAGGAAACAACAGGCTTAAAGCAGAAGTAAACTAAAAACAAAAAGTAAACAAAAACTGAAAACTTAAAATACAAAAAACTTCTATGTAAAGTAAAAATGTTGAGTTTAGTTACGCTTTAAGCTGTCGGTCCATTGATCTAGGGGAAACCTGTATAGGTGCTATATTTTCCCCCAAGATGTTGAAAATGTAGCATCTATATGGAGGCTTGGTGCTATAGGCCCTTAAGCTAAGATTGGGAGGAAGAGACAGTTTTATTAATAGATGCAATACAGTTTGTTTAATAAGATGCAATCTAATCTTTAAGTACACCCTTCAAATTTATTTCAACTTTATTACAATCTCATCTTGGAATTATTTTGGAAAACTGCATGTATTACATAGAGTTTACTGCAAATCAATTTTTTTGCCCAGATTTACATTTAAATTATACTCATACAACTTCCAACTAAACCTTTTGAATTCATATCTGTCTCTAGATGACTAAAACTCTCTGACTATGAAGGTCAGTACCCACAAGAATAAGCTGGTATATATATAAGATAGCACAAAAGTTGTTACAGTAGCACATCTCATATTTTCCATTTACATTAGAATCTTTATTGATTCAATGTAAAAAAATGATGTAAAAATACATATTGCACAATACCCTTGGGGTATTTGTTGGTTGTCCTTTATAGCAGCCTTTAAAAACAATCAAGCTTTTCATCACGGTAACATCCTAATACCTTAGATGGCATTTTTATGAAAGGCACGCAAAAACATTTCTGTATTTCAACACAGTACATGATTAATGGTAAATATAATAGGTAGTTTTGCTTTAATAAACAACTCTGCAGTTTTATTCTGTTTAGCCTTGACATATGAGTTGTTAGCTAACTTGTACCTAAGAATTGTACAATATCTATCTTTCTAACTTTCTAACAATACAGCATTAGAGCAATGTGGCCTGGGATTCTTGTAGAGCAAGCAGTGTTGTCCATAACACATAACGAGTTCTTATTACCAGTGGCATGGTTTAATATGGAAGGGTTTGTTGTTTCTCCTAAGGCCAAAAATTATTGTCCAGAAGCTCATGAGAAAAAGCTTACATTGGAAGCTTTTGAGAGAATTTATGCTTTAATTGATAAGTGCACGTGACCTGCATTTTACCCACTTATATCTACTTTTGCATTTCCATAAACCATAACCCTCCAACAATCCTGGAGTCTGCTGAACTGGATCTCAACACTGGATCTCAATTGTAGCGTCTTACATATCTGGGCAATGTCCTGGAATCAAGTGTTGGAATGTTTTTTTGCTGCCTCTCACTAGGCCAATACTCTGCAGGTGCAGAACTCTTGGCCTTTGCCAGTTCACAGAAATGTGGTGGACAACAGGCTTCTTAGGCTGGATGGACCACGATGCACCAGGCTTTGGTCTGAACCACACAATAAACACACAATGGGCAGAGTCACTCCCCAAACAGTGAGGGAGAGTGACTCTGCCCATTTCATTCTGTCTAATGCTGGAACCACCAACACCTCCCTTAACATAATAGGTACGTCTCAACAACTTTCAAGGTCTTAGATGCCTTAGCTGAGGCTAGAGTCCTCCATTTTATCCCCGATTTGATGATTATCTCAAACCTTCAGGGCTGCAGAGCCCTGTTTATCTAACCTTGGCTAAGCTTGTATCTAACACCTTTAGGGCCTTGCAGCTGTTCAAGTTCTGTCTTCTGGCTGGGACCTCCAAAACCACTTCGAAAAATTATGGCTAAGGTGTTAGTCCCTATCACAGCTGTCCATCCATAGTTTTCACCAAATATTACTTTTTTTACAAGCTATGATATTCCCATCAAAAGTGGATTTGATGTTATTGATATCACTTATGCTTATTTTTCTTTTATTATATGGTCTTTCTGCTGACAAAACGTGGAAAGATAGTGGCTCTTTATGGCTATCCACTTTTTCTCCTATGTACTATTGGCTCGGCAACCACTCTAGTGGTAGTTTCTAACATTATCACTGCGGGATTGGCTTCCTCTCCTTCTATATTTTCTGCTGTCTTAAATTGTTATAATAGTACATCCTCACCTCCAAAAGAACAGGTGTATGTACAGATTTTTTTATTTGTATTTTCAATGTTGGAGCATAAGGCAAGGTTCAGACCTGTTTCAGGATCGAGCGATCTCACATGGCTCCCACCTTGTGAGCCACTCAATCACTTACACCGCAGCACTGGTTCCTAAAGAATCAACATCTGCACATTTGACAGCTGGCAGCTATGAGCAGTACTGTACTACACACGGCCCCCTACATTTATTCTCTATGGGGCTACCTGTAATGGCTCCCTCAAGGCAGCAGTTCACTGGCATAAGGAAGCGGAAACCACACCATAACCTCATGGCCAGTCCTAACACAGTAAGTTATTCACCTACTATTCCATTTAAAAATCTCTTCCCCCTAGTAACTTCCCTCCTAGGTCAGCCACGTTAAATGAAGAATTAACATTTCCCTTCAGACTACCTAGCACCTTAGGGTTTAATTAGGTAATTAGAATAGGGTGTTTCCACAAACCTTTATACCTCCCACCTGTTGTTTGACAAGTAACATCTGTCTGTACTGCTCCCATGCTGACTGGATGAAAGTGATTAGGTTACCTGTGTGACTATAAATTCTGGGGTGTGTTCCTATAAAACTAAGAAGCAAAAAGTAAAGTTGAATGTGACAAATTACTACTAGTTATGCAATGTCCCGGATAAATTAGAATCAGATATACATATACAGCAGTATTTTTGGTAGTCTGTGCCTCTTACACCCCCCAGCAGGATCAGGAGAAGGACCCCGGACAGAGCCGCGGACCATGTCTCCTGTACGGATCACAGGCTCAGGGCGGTGGGCTCAGACCTGTGATGGGAAGGTGGGCAGGATCTGGTATCATGAGGTCACTCTGGGGGAAGTTTCTACCCCTTTAGGTGACTCACGGCTCCCTGCGCATGTGCGGTCGGGAGTTCATAAATTTAGTGGTCTATAACGTCCAAAAGGTTGGGGACCACTTATATACAGTATACTTAATATAATCTCCTCTTTTATGTTATGTAAATGAATTCTTTATTGTGCATGTGTGCCCCGTACTTTTTGTACTTTTCAATAAAATATGAGTTTGATAAACATTTACGGAATTACCAACATATGCAACTACCATCTTTTTATACTTCAGAAAATATATGGCTTGATCTTTAAGCAGTGAGTGTTACATAAATATTTTATGTGTGAAAATCTTCCAGGTACACTTTTTTTAAATCATTAAACACCACTCTGCATAGTTGTTATATGCTCCCAGATGCGTTGGTGTCAAATCAAGCTTCAACTTCAGAAAGTTCTCTTTAATAAAGTTAAATTCAGGAGGAGAAGTAGGCCTGCTGACACTGATGACAATAATGAGATGATGACAATAAGGAAAAGTTGCAAAATACTGAAAAAGAAGGGAAGGAATGAAGTTACCTATAAAAGTCAATAGGAAATTAGCTTAGTTAATCTTACAATTTGCATATACAATTCACCTTAGACTTACCAAATGACAAATCTACCTATACGTTACACTGAATTGGTATTCAGTCACGTAGGTTCTCATACTAAATTGATGCTGGTTGATCGGTAAAAAAATCTACTTTACATTGTAAGCTGTATGGCCAGCTTAAAGCATTCTTTTGGCAAAATCTATTTTTGATTTTTTTAATGTTGTATTTAAAAAAACAAAGAAGTTTATATTAAAAAAGTTAGGGATATACATACACTTAAGAGGCTGAGAACAAGTTCAGTGCTGTACACACATTCCTGTATGCACATTATTGTTAAAGCTAAACTCTATCAGCATCATTGGCAGGAGTCCCAAGAAATATGTACATGTAAAACAGAAAGAATTTACTTGCCTTTCCTGACACCATCACACCATCAAACCAGACGTTGGACTAAGTGGTCACACTTCAAATTCAAGTCAAGTCCCAAGTCATTGACACCAAATCCCAAGACAAGTCTTAAGTCACCAAAAATTCCAAGTTGAGTCCCAAGTCAAGTCAGTTCATTTATCAAGTCCTTTCGTACTTAGTCTGTCTCAGTTCGCGGCTTTCTCCTCTGACAGCTGAAGGGGGCAGGGAGGAAGTCAGTGAGGCTTCTGTAACATAACACCGTCTTCTTCCCTGCATTTTTTGCATTTTAAATCCACTTAGTTCCACTTTCTCCGCTGACAGCTTAAGGGGGCAAGGAGGAAGGCAGTGAAGGTTTTGTAACACCGCCTTCCTCCCCGCTTCCTTCAGCTGTCAGAGGAGAAAGCCATGGACTTAGAATACAAGTAAGGCGGAGAGGAAGACGTTGTTACAGAAGCTTCACTGCCTTCCTCCCTACCTTTCTTGCACTCTAAGTCTACTGCTTTCTCCTCTGACAGCTAAAGAGGGTGGGGAGGAAGGTGGTGTTACAAAACCTTCACTGCCTTCCTCCCCGTCCCCTTCAGCTGTCAGCAGAGAAAGCAAGTTGCAAGTCAAGTCTCTGTGCAAAACCCCTAGTCGATTTGCAAGTCATTAATTAGGCAACTTAAGTAAGACTCGAGTCCAAGTCGCTCAACTCGAGTTCCAACCTTTGCCCCGAACTCTGTGGTCAGTTCTTTCACCCTTTTTTCAGCAGCCACAGCTAAACCACTTAATGTGTGGAAAATAATTTCTAATAAATCCTAGCACAGCTGTTAAAGCCATAATTTCCAGCATTTTTTCTTTGTTCTGTATTAAAGCAGTGAATCCAGTAACTGGAAATGTTAAAGGCTTTGTAAAGTTATTATGAAACGACTTCTTACCTGAATTACACTTGACAAACTCTCTAGTACAGCAGTCCCTTTATTACTACAACTCATCTAAAGAAACAGCATGGAATGGCAAAACGATACAGCTATTTATTGCTCTCAATAGATAAAACAGAGATTAAAACTACATCCCTGTTGCAGCAGTGTGAAGAAATGCTTTGAGGTTAAACTACAGGGTAGGGAAGGGATGAAGGTTTTTGCAAAATTCATTTCGCAGCAAGAATGCTATTATCACCAATTTACTTACTGACTTTACAGAATTATTGCAAAGCCCTGAACATGATATTGTCACCTGGAAAGAAAGGGGTTTACAGGGGGCAGTGGGAACATGTCACAAGTGACAAAAAAGGAAAAAATCTGTATAAAAAATCTGTATAACCTAAATACACAGGGGTATCAGAAAATACACTGCTGTCGTTTAAGTAAAGCTCAAACTAGAAGTTCAACTTAGCAGTGAACACAATAAAGTTTATTTATAAATGCAAAAAAAGGTTATGAAAATATTCTACATGGACCAAATGTACTGGTAGTAGTAGCAGACAGAACAGAGCTAAAACCTATAGAAAAGTTCATAAAAATAAAGCGTTCCGCTCTATACAAATTAGCCAATGACAGAATATTTGAATAGCACTTTATGAGTGTTTTTTTACAGGTGCACAAAACAGAAAAAAAAGTAGACTGCATCTGGCTGCCAGTGCTAGCCATGGGGGTACATCCACTCCCCCAATTATTTCTTAGTATGGAACAGGTCTCAGTCCACAATGATCATTTTTAACAAAATAATTTTATTCTAGTCCCGTTTATACAAACTTTAAACACAGATAGAGTCACATGGCTATCCAATGCCACAACATTGTAGACCCCATTTAATAAAGCTCTCCAAGACTGGAGAAGATCAAACCTGAAATATATATATTTTTTTCAAAATATTTTGTTATTAGTTGGCAAATGTTTTCAGTCCTGAACCAGATTCATTTCAAGTTTGCTGGATTACCCAGGTTCTCCTATGATAGTTTATTTTCTCCAGTCTTGGAGAGCTTTAATAAATCTCACCCAACTTAACTTGGCCACAAAAAACAACCCAAAAAGTTTCAGCACCTCTCAAAAATTCTAGACATGGTTGAACCCATTTCAGCTGGAAACCAAGGCCTCATCCCTGCTCAGGTAAATCACAGGTGGCTGCTACATAGATGATCCTTATACCAATTTAGAAAGAAAATATATATAGGTAATAAAAACATACCTGGCATGCAAGGAGAAAAACAAATATTTGCAGCACATATATAAAGAATTATACTTTGTCAGTGTTTTATTCTTGCTTTAGTGTATAAGGTGTCACAGGATAAACACTATATGGTATTTTAGCCTGCTGTGTTCTGCATTTTTTTGCTATAAACCATTTTTATCAATTTGCTCTTTTTTCATAGAACACAAATTGCAGATATATGTTCCTTTCAAACCATCTGTTACTCGGCTGCTCTACTCAGCTTTTTCTCACTATCCCTGTCACTGTAGGATGTATAATCATTTCTCACTGTGCTCCATGCTCAGTATATAACACATTGCATCTCTTTCTCTATGTCTGAATCATTGTGCTGGCCTAATATCCAATATCCTGAGCAACATTCTTATTTAAATCATACAGAATATTTGTGTAAACTTGATAGATACTGTGTCTCCTCAAACAAGCAGTAGTCGCTGTCACACCTAGTTATTAAACATCATTTATCTGTGGTTAACAGCTGTTCTGATAGAACATTTAAATCCCCTCCCAATGTATAGGCTGTATAAATAGAACGGCTGGGGTAGTGAGATACAGAGCCCAACTCTACTTGGACAACAATGGGTAAGATGCTCAGCTGAGCTCCAAGAAATGGGTTACTGATGTATTATTTCAGCACCTATATACTGACTATTGTAATATACAGGTCTGGTTATTTTATGTCTATCTGTAATGTATCCTGTGTGTGGGTGACACTAATATTCAAGATTTATAACTACAAGAAAATATTTGATTTGTGTATCCTAAATTATTGCTTTGCAAATCTAATCTAGTTGCAGAATGCTTTTCTGTGGTATCCATTTGTAAAATAAAAACATTTTTCAAGAATAATAAAAGTTAAACCCTAGTTAGACCTTTTTTTCCCAGAGCAAGGGAACCCCTGTCAACTTTTATTGCTGTTCTTGGCGGCCCAGGTAAGAATTCTCTACACATATATCATATATATATATATATATATATATATTCAACAGGGGCCCAATCAGCAATAAAAATATAGCTCTGAGAGTTTCCTAACCTAAACAATAATGTGTTACTTTTAATAGCAGATGACCTAAAGTGATGCTTATGCTACTCCAGTCTAAATATGTTTGTTTTGTAAAACCTTTAACAAAAAGTTAAAAAGGTTGACCACATGTCTGCCTTAACCCTACATACTGAAAATTGTAGTTACAATGCAGCCTATAGCAATCCTATATTTATGTACAAAAAAAGCAAAGTAACAAATGTAAATTGTGTACAATGTCTAGTGACATTAATTTAACATAGGATCTACACGAAGATCAGGCTCTTACTAAAGAATGCTGCTTGGCAGTAAAAGAATAACGAAGGTGGTAATTCATACAAGTGGCAAGAGATTTTTTTTAAAAGTTTTTGAAATTTCTATATAAATAATTTTAAGTGTAGAGACTTCCCGAGGACAGATAACAATTCCTATCTAGCATATAATTTTAATTATGCCTAAAATTATTTTTGATGTTTGCTATTTATAGAAGCCTATATTCGTATATTGTTTTTATTGTGTTAGATGCATAGATTTTAGATTAGCCACTGGAAGGGGTCCACATGATTCAGTTCTATCACTGTGCTTTTTGCTTAAAGATCTTTTCTAGACAGCTAAATACATAGATTAAATATAAAGCAGATGTTTAACCTACCAAAGGATACTATCAATTCAGGGACAATTTACATGTCCCTGCCATGCAGTACAGGCAGAAGGATGATACACCTAACAGTAAAGATGTACAGCCCCAAAGGACAGCTGTGGACATAATGTGTTACATGTCCTATTATTGTACTCAACAAGGATGTGATAGCTGCAATCCAGTATAAAATTAAAAAATTCTGTTTATCCAAAAAACTTGACACATATAGGTTGTCGCAAATCTGTTGCAATACATTTCCAGACCATAAAAAAAATCTGCTTAAACGCTTTAAAACAGGATGTTCCTTGACAGCATATTAGCAACAAAACCAATTGACTAATAATCTGCACCCGACCTCAGCAGTTTGAGTGCTGCAAGATGCTCATGCCAAGTCAACTATTAGGAACTAATAATTAATATATAATTGCATTTATTTGTGTCTTTAATATTAGTCTGGTATTCATCTTCAAGAACTATCCGAAGTATTACCTGGCCCTGCACTGTCATTGCAATAAACACCAGCTTTAGGAACTTTAGTCCGCTGGTGGACCACTTAAACCTATCTCTTTTAATAACCCTACTCAGTATCTTTTTAATATCTAAATACTGCATAGTGACATACCAAAAAAGCTCTGCCCCCTTTCCAACTGGTTACACTTTTAGGGCGACCAGATTTTTGAATAGTCAACAAAGATCATGGCCTGTGTATAATTAAAAGTTCTAGGTGGCCTACCTGCCTTATAATGCAATCAAACTGGGTTGCTGAATCTACACTGTGCATATATATGTTGAAACTATTTATTGTGAATATGGAGTTCAGCCACTCTTGGTTCATAGAGCTAACAGACATGTTCTGGGTTACCATTGAAGTCTAATGAGTCTAACCATTGGGTCTCTTGTACATTTACACTGAGTGCTCAAACTGTCTCTTCTGCCCCTGACAAACTAATGGAAAAGGAAATGTGTTCTCTGAATGTACTGATTACCCTTACTACCTTTGATGTGTAGGTCAGATTTGTCAAATAGTATAGTGATTCCCCATTGCTAAACTCCAGAGCTTGGCCAGCAGTAAAACAGGAATTCTAATTATCACAGCAGCAGGAATCCTGAAAGGCCAATAAGTTTTTTACTCTGTTCAAAATCTGCCATATATTTAAATATGTACCCAAGACTAATAGATCAGATTCAGGTGGCATTAGCCTTTAACACACAAAATCTGAACAGGTATTTACATTCTTTGAGTATTATTAAAAGTATGAGTTGGAAGCTAAGGATTTATTGTAATTAAACCATTACTCAAGTTGTTCTAATTTATAAAAATGTCTTGACAAGTGCACTTACAAGGTTTGAAAGGTTTGCACTTAGTATAGGAAGGAGCTGACAGGTTTGTAAAACACAAATGCCTATTAATCTAGGTAAGATATGGATCTATAAAAATTATTTAATTACATTGAAATTTTATGACATGCTGACCTCTATTACTATTGCCCTTTTTACAGGGGTCCAAGGGATGATTGGGTCTCTGCCATGGTTACTCTTGACTGGATGGGCTGTTTGTGGGTATACACTGGAGCTATCAGCAACATTAAAACTTCAGAATGGTCATATGTTAAATGGAATCAAAACAGAAGAAATCTTGAACTACCCAACCAGTGGTAAGTGACACACACACACACACACATATATATATATATATATATATATATATATACACCCCTAGTCAGTTCAAGAAAAGTCATTTTACTTTCATGTCTATAGAAAAATTAAATATGATCAGTTTGCAGAAAAAAAAACATCTTTTATGATGACTTATGATGACAAAAATATATATGATAAATTTTGCACAAGGTCAATATATGTTTTTAAGCCAGGGACTGTGCAAGGTTGACCAATGGGATTTGATACATTTTTTTCACATTTTTTAAACATTTTATGTAAAGATATTTTTTTTGTATAGAATGAGAAAAGTTAGAACCTGCTGTGTCCCACTAGGGAAAGCCTCTATTTGTTCTGGTCTCCATTGTCCCCATGACTAAGATTAATGTAAAATCCAACATTCTACGTTATCATCAAAACAGAAACAGAATGGAAGTTATCAAATGGGGTCACTTTTTCTGATGACAAAATAATAGGTGAAGAGATCTTTCTGAATCTAATTAGTTTCCCTGTTACTTTGTTATGTCTACAGGAAAGTGGGTAAAGGGAAATCTACCCATTAAGTGTTTTACCATTCCCTATGTTTCAACAAGCTCATAGATAATGGATTCTTTATGTAGGATATTATGGCTTAGTACATTACCATGATATTATTACAACATTTAGCATTTATTGATAGTATACTGTACATTTTATATTAGCATAACTAAAAAGAATACAGTGTGTGAGAAGTAAACCGTTCTTATATTCTAAAGTTCATGTTATGATACTGTAGGCTATAACTACTAGTGTATTTTTTTTCACAGCAAAATCGTACCCAGAAAGCTGCACAGCAATAAAGCATGGAAGTAATGGCCTATATGTCATAGAGCCAAAACCAGGTATTCGCTTACTGGTACGTTGTGAACTTGACGGAGAAGATGGTGGGTGGACCGTCATACAGAAAAACTGCAAAAAAACTCCAAAGATTTGGGATACCACATGGGACTGCTACAGGAAAGGTTTTGGAGACCTGCAAAGTGACCACTGGCTGGGAAATGAAAACATTCATTTATTGAGCACACAAATGTTGCACCGCATACGCTTTAGAGTGCGTTCTTCTTATGGAGCACAGCACATAGCTAACTATGATTCCTTTGCTCTTGAGGGGGAACAAAATTGCTATAGAATCCGATTGGGACGATATTCAGGCAATGCTGGAGATGCTATGACATCTGGGCAACCTAGTGCAGGGCATGATAATATGCGGTTTTCTACTCGTGATCGCGACAATGATTTATCAGGGTCAAACTGTGCATACATTGGTGGTGGGGGATGGTGGTATGACAACTGCAGGTTTGCCAATCTAAATACTGGCTCTAGCATATACTGGCAGCAGCTCTGCAAAGGAGATTGTCAGTCTAGTGATATACTTATTCAGCCAGTTTATAGCTGCCCAGAGGATGGAGGAGGAGGTGACAGTGGTGGTGGAGATGGTGGTGGTGGTGGAGGAGACGGAGGTGGTGGTGGAGGAGATGGAGGTGGTGGTGGAGGAGATGGTGGTGGGGGAGATGGAGGTGGTGGTGGAGGAGATGGAGGTGGTGGAGATGGAGGAGATGGTGGTGGAGGAGATGGAGGTGGAGGAGACGGAGGTGGCGGAGGAGACGGAGGTGGTGGTGGAGGAGGAGGTGGTGGAGGAGACGGTGGTGGTGGTGGAGGAGATGGAGGTGGTGGAGGAGACGAAGGTGGCGGTGGAGGAGGAGATGGAGGTGATGGTGGAGGAGGAGATGGAGGTGGTGGAGGAGATGGAGGCGGTGGAGGAGGAGGTGGTGGTGGCGATGGAGAAGATGAGTACCCAACACCAAATCCATGTCAATATGACAAATAAGCTATGGGTGTTGTTGTTAGATGATTGTATATATGCTGTTAAAGCTTTAGTTTATCACATATTTAATAACGTAACATTAAAGCATAAACTGAATTGGGATATTATTTTGGGGGATTCTTTTATGCTTATGCTTTTTAATGCTTTGTAGTTTAAACAATGTAAGCTCACAGAACCTAACTATTGAATAAGCAATAAAAGTAGATATAAATTAAGATATTATGTGTAATGATTCTGAATACACAACAGTCATGTGCATGACTTCACAATATACAGATTTGGTTAGTACAGGTTTCTTGCATTAAATAAAGTTTGGTTATACGATTTAACATTGTGGTTTGTAGCTAATTGTTGGTATTCCAGAAGTGATATCAACACTGCAAAGTTCTGCTTTGGCACTTGCCAGAACACATAATTGGTCTTTTCAATTGCATAAAATCACTTTTTGAATTTATATATGTACAGCAAACATAAAATATTCATTTATTATGTGGCTATAACCTGATTGTAAAAAAAGACCTACTATGTTTTTCAAGGAAAACATTGTGTAAAACAAGGAAATTCTTTGGATTATCTTTTTAGCAACCTTAAATTCAACTTGAGAAAAAAATCTTTTTTTAGAATGCATTTTTACCAATAATCTTTTACCCCTTACTACCCATTTACTGTTTTCTAAGAAGAAAAGTTAGACACTTGCTAAGAACCTTATCAATTACATAGTAGGTTAGGTTGGGTTGAAAAAAGACATAAGTCCATCAAGTTCAATCACTAGGGAAATAAACATATCCCAGATATAAAACCATATAAGACATAGTTGGTCCAGAGGAATGCAAAAAACCCCTCGTACAATTTGCTTCAACAGGGGAAAAAAATTCCTTCCTTATTCCATGAGGCAATCGGATGTTCCCTGGATCAACAGTCACTGTTATCTTTACTTTAAAGCCTTAATACCCAGTTATATTCTGTGCTTCTAGAAAAGCATATAGCTTTGTCTTAAAGCAATCTATAGTAGTTGCTGAAACTATT